>NW_022630510.1:168093-238662 GCF_010909765.2 Amblyraja radiata
CCTTTATTGTCATTCAGATCGATGTCTGAACGAAATTTCAGCAGTCATACATATAATACAATAAAAAAACAACAATAAACACATATTAACATCCACCACAGTGAGTCCACCTAGCATATTCTCACTGTGATGGAGGCAAAAGTCTTAGGTCTGCAGTCTCTTCCCTCCTCTTCTCCCTCTGCGCTGAGGCGATACCCCCCGGGCGATGTTATAAATCAGTCCCGCGGCTCAAACACCGCGGCCCGGGGTGGTCGAAGCTGCCGCCCATCAGTCCTGCAGACGCAGGCCCGTGGCCAAACCCCGGACTCAGGCCACCACCGCCAGAACACCGTCTCAGCCATCCTCACGTGAGTATCGTCCCGTCTTCAGCCTCGGGCTGGGCCGCCCCCGACATGGGCGCCGAAACTCCCCCGGGCTGGGCCGCCCCCGACATGGGCGCCGAACCTCCCCCGGGCCGGGCCGCCCCGACTTGGGCGTCGCTTCACCCTCCGGCCGGGCTGCTCCGACTTGGGTGTCGCTTCTCCCTCAGGCCGGGCCGCCCCGACATGGGCGCCGAACCTCCCTCGGGATGCGAGCGCCGCACCTCCCCGAGCTCGGCCGCTCCGACGGGTGCCTCGTTCCACCCTCGGACTGGCCGCCCTCACGAGAGCGCCACAGCCTCTCACGGGAGCACTGTTCCAGCCCTGAGCCGGACCACTCTCACGGGAGCGAGCTCAGGGCGAGTCCTGACGGGCTCTGCCTCCGGAGCCTCGAGGTCATCAGCTCCATTAGGCCTCAGCGCAGACGGAGGCAGCAAGGGGAATACGACAAAAAAAGTCGCATTCCCCCGCAGGGAGAGACTGCAAACCCCGTTTCAACCCCCCCCCCATCCCCCCAAAACACTGTCGCTACACTACTCCAAATGGATTACACGCGATGAACTGCAGGTAGGCACTTACCATTGTTTCCAGCGTAGCGGGCCCGTTAAAACCCGCTGAAATTGTCAATTTTTGCGCTGTAAATAATTATGGAAACCGGGATAAGCGTGTGAGACATTTAGCCTACTTCAGAATTCCAAAAGTGAGGAGAAATGACAGTAGATAGAAGCGAGAGCTGAAGGGACAACAACAGCCAGAGTGCTTGGCGAACATTGGCCGTTTCCTCACTGCATTTCATCAACTAAGGCATTATTTGTGTTTTTTCTTGATTCCTTTGGCATCTAAAAAGTTTCAGAAGTGATAAATCTGGCTGTAATTTTTTTTATTCGCCCATGGTTTTCGTGAGTTTTTACATACAAAATGAAAACGCATCTGAAGAAAAATTTACAGCCAGATTTATCACTTCTGAGAATTTTTAGATGCCAAAGGAATCAAGAAAAAACACAAATACTGCCTTACTTGATGAAATGCAGTGAGCAAACGTGATAATTCCCAATATTTTCAATGTTTACCAAGCACTTTAGCTGCTGTAGTCCCTTCAGTTCTCGCTTCACTATACCTTAATTTCGCTTAACGTTTGGAATTCTAAAGTTGCGTACATGTCTCTCACACTTACCCCGACTCCCACAATTTTTTTCAGCGCAAAAATTCAACATTTTGGCGGTTTTTAACAGATAGGAAAGTACGCGTTTCTAGCATTAATAACATATACCGGAAGTGACGGTTGTCTTCCAGTTGGATTTAGCGGCTCTGTGCGTCGAGCCCTATGACCCAGTGACCTTTCGTGCAACCTCCCTATACCTGTTTGAGGAATCCAGAGAACCGCTTGTGATTGGTGAAAAAAGAAATGAACTCATTGGTGTGAAGAATGACCCAACCAGAGAACTGTTTTATCTACCAATCAAAACATACAACAGAAAAGCGCTGAAAATAACTGCCATTCCCTCCAAAACTCGAACTTTGAAATAGCCGCCAAACTATAAATCTGTATGTCAATACAATTTGCTACATCATATAATCATTGCTTTTTTGATTATCACTTTTTATGTAAGTGCATTGCGTTAAAAAACGACCCTCGGCATCAATTAGCGATCGGTCACTTTGTAAACGGTGTTCAAGAAGGAACATTGCATCTATGGAGCGAAGGAAATAGGCAACGTTCCTTCGCTCCATAGATGCTGCTGCACCCGCTGAGTTTCTCCAGCATTTTTGTGTACCTACTATGTAAACGGTCTCGGATTATAGTCTGGTTCATTTTCACAAAAATCGGAATATCGGAATCGGAATATGGGCGACAGTGTGAAATGTTCCTTCTTGAAAGACTGTGGACGAATTGCCGAGTAGAAATGCAATTCAATCAATCAATCAATCAGTTTTATTCGTCACATTGCACATAAAGTGCAAGTGAAATGAATTTGTCAGCAGCGGTACAATGATAAAGAACACACAAACACAATAAACATTTAACATAAACATCCACCACAGCATTCATCACTGTGGTGGGAGGCACAGAAATTGGCCAGTCCTCCTCCATTTTCCCCCGTGGTCAGGACATCAACCCTCCGCAGCCGTCGCTGCGGGCGTCCAGATGATAAAAGGACAAGGTAAAAGTCAAGGTAAGTCCAGGATCGGCTCTTCCCCACCGGAGACCGCGGCTTCAGGCTGGTGTAGGCCGCAGGCCGGCGGTCGAAGCTTTAAAGATCGCGCCGCAGCCAGAAGCACCGCAGACCGCAGGGCCGACAGACGAAGCTCCCCTCCAGGGGTGAAGGTAAGTTGCCACCGTGCCCGTGGTAGAAGTCGGCCGCAGGCCGGCCGATGGAGCTTCTTCTTCCCCCCGGGTCCCCAACGTGAGATCCCGGGCTGTAGACGCCGCGCCAGCTGGAGCTCTGCAGACTGCGGCTTCAGGCTGCTGGCTGCCACGGGCCAGCGAAACGGAGCGCTCCCCTCCAGCGAGCCCCAGCGAGGGCTCGCTCGCTCCACGCCGAGAGTCCACGCTGCGCCCGCCGCTGAAGCCCCAGTCGCGTCTCCGGGAAAGGCCGCGCCGATCCTTGCTGTTAGGCCACGGGGGAGGCGATCTGGAAAAAGTCGCCTCTCCGTGGAGGAGGCGACCGAAGCGGTTTCCCCCTTACCCCCCCCCCCCCCCCCCCCCCCACACCACCCCCCACACAAGACACACAGAGAAACATTAAAAAACATATATTAAACCATACTAAAAAAACAAAACAAGCAGAAAAAAAACAGACACGCTGCTGACAGGGCGCCGGCTTGCAGGTACAGAGATGAAGACAATAAAACAGCAACGACAGCACTAATCGGCTGGCCGTGGGCACAACTTATGATGACTGGGTAGACAAAACTGCTGAAGAAACTCAGCGAGTGAAGCAGCATCTGTGGAGCGAAGGAAATAGGCAACGTTTCGGGTCACTGGGACAAGCCGGCGTGAAGGGAAAGGAGTTTTACTTCTGTTTGATGGACTGGAACTCAACATGGATACCGGGAATATCCCGCGTATATTGGAACATTTAATCACTAAACAGAATGTGAAATAATTCGCCAAGCAAACACATCCTGAAACAATTCTGCTGCGATTCAATGTCGAAACATTAGTACAACTCTTTCTGCGAAAATGTAGGTGACTCTTATAAGAGTCGTTGGGTTTTGGGTGTTTTTTCAACAATGTGTGGATCTTTGTTTGGAACTGGTGTACTTGGTCACCGTCTTTGTCGCTTCCGACACGGCGTGCTTGGCCAGCTCCCCGGGAAGACGCAGACGCACGGCGGCCTGAATCTCTCGGGAGCTGAGGGTCGCCCGCTTGTTATAATGCGCCAGGCGGGAAGCCTCGCCCGCGATACGCTCGAAAAATCGTTCACGAACGAGTTCATGATGCCCATGGCCTTGGAAGAGATGCCGGTATCCGGGTGAACCTGCTTCATCACTTTGTAGTTGTAGATGGGGTAACTCTCCTTCCTCGACCTCCTGCGCTTCTTGCCCCCTTTGCCTGCGGATTTCGGCAGAGCTTTCTTTGCGCCCTTCTTGGCGACTGTTTTCGGCAAAGGTCCTACAGCATCTTTTGTTTTCGGCGGATCAGGCATTTCCACGGTGGATTTCAAACACGGAAGTGACCAGCAAATATCTTTGGTGACCAGCACGGAGTCGGAGCGTGGATTAAATAGGCAGCGGCGTCACCCTATGCTAATGAGGGATGGAGCAGGAGCGGATCGTCATTGGGTGGTCGGAGAAATGAATCACACTTCGCTATAAACCTTCTGATTGGATATCTGCGGTGAAACATTGCAATCCCTCGCTCCCCCAATCAGAAGCCGCTTCCACGGCCCCGTTCGCGTCACACCAAGTTCCAGTATCTTTGGCGTGACACAACATTTACGTGGATAGGAAAGGTTTATAGGGATACTAGACGAAGTGGGAACCGTTGGGTCCCATGTTCACATGGGAGGGCTGGTCCCCAAACGCAATATTCCACCTCTCCACCAATTCCAATGTTGGTGGCCAGTGGGGAGGGGGCTTTCTGGAACGCTACTAAGTGTGTTGTGGGCCGAAGGGACTGGTTTCCAGAGGGCATTGTGGGCCGAATGTATTCTTGGGCTGGCAGCTCAGGCCTGGTGGGCTGGCAGCTCAGTCACTCAGGCCTGGTGGGCGGGCAGCTCAGTCACTCAGGTCTGGTAGTCTGACAGCTCAGTCACTCAGGACTGGTGGGAAACTGCCAGAAATTCTGCCCCAAACTGGCGAGAGACTATGTGAAAGAGACGGGGCATTCCTTTCCGTTGCTGGATGCACAAGTTGCCGAACCAGGCCACGATGAAACTAGTTAGCATGCTCTCTACTGTACACCTTTAGAAGTTCGAGAGAGTTCTCTTTCACATACCGACTCTCCGTAATATTCTCAGGAAGTAGAGGCGCTGATGTGCTTTCTTTATTATTTCATCAGTGTGCTGGGACCAGGAAAGATCTTCGGAAATATGCATGCCCACGAATTTGAAGTTCTTGTCCCTTTTCACCATATAAACGGGATTGTGAGTCCCTATCCTACCCCTCCCTTAGTCCACAATCAGTTCGAGGATCCAATTGTAGACGGATGCGCAGAGACCCAGATCTGAGAGCTTGGTAACCAGCTTGGAGGGGACGATGGTATTAAATGCCAACTTTAGGCTGTGCACATCATACGCAGGAAGTTTGGTTTGGTGGGGAATGACAAATATAATTTAATTCTGACAAATGTGAGGTGTTGCACACTGATATGCAAATCCAGGGTAGGACTGGCACAATAAATGGTAGAACCCTGGAGAGTGTTGCAGAACAGAGATCTCGGATTACAGGTGCATGGTTTCTAGAACATCGTGAGATGGATGGTTTGGTGAAGGCTTTGCCATACTTGCCTTCAATGGGAAGGGTATTGAATACAAATATTTGGATATCATGATGCAGCTTTGTATTGGTGAGACTACACCTGGAATAGTGTATGTAGTTCTAGTTGCTCAGCTGTAGCAGGATGCCATTATGCTGGAAAGGGTGCAGAAGAGGTTTACCAAGATGTTTCGGGGACTTGTGTTTGAATTATAGGGAGAGGCTGGATAGGCAAGGATTGATTAGAGAGCATAGGAGGCAGAGGGGTGACGTAAATAAAGTGTGAACAATCATGAGGGGCATGGACATTGAACACTCAGTTTATTTTCCCCAGGATAAATGATTATAAAACTAGAAGCATTGGTCCAAGGTGAGAGGAGAGATATTTAAAGGGGACATCAGGGCAACATTTTAACTGAGAGTGGTTCTTGAATGAGCTGCTGAGGAAACAGGTACAATTACAATGTTTAATATATATTTTGACCAATATTGGGATAGGAAGGCATTAGAAGCTATGGGTCAAATGTGGGCAAGTGGAAATGACCCAGAATGCAGACATGATTGCCATGGCCAAGGTGGACCAGGCGGCCTGTTTCTGTGCTATAAAGCTCTATGACTCATTAAATCTAGAAATGTTCCACAGTTCCAATGGCCGGTGTCAACATCCCGGGTCCAGCGCAGTGTGCAGGTGGGGAAAGGAGAACGGACAGGGGTTGTTGGCGTTGGATTGCACGGGGACTGGTAGAGTGATCCTCCGGGGTCCAGTACTGCAGATTCCAATCTCTGGTACAGTGTGAAAGTGTGGGATTCATTCTGTACCTGCCAGTTCCTGGTACAATGTCAGGTCTGTGACTTCCAGCACTGTTACAACAAGGCCCGACAAAAGCTCAAGGAACAACACATCATCTTTCACCTGTGCACAATGCAGCATGTAGGACTCTATGCTGAATCCTCTTGTTGATATCAGTATGCCCAAGTTTGCCTGTCATCTATCTTCCTTAACATGGCCGTCCGAAGGGGGGGGGGGGGTGCGTTGGGTGCGACCGCGCCCCCCTTTTCCCCCCCAGAGTAAGAAAAAATCCCGAGGGAAAAAATCGGAAAAAAAATCTGTCCCGCAGGATAAGGGAGTGCCCATTTCTCCGGGCCCGGGGGGGGGGGGGGTGCGGTGTCTGCCCGCCTGGTCCAGCATCTCTATCCGCGGCGTCGGAGCCTCACCAATGGCTTGACTGGCGATCAGGAGACCACCTCCCGTCGCCGGGCGGGAGTGGCTGAATCAGAACCCAGTGGCTGTAACCCCAACACCAGACGCTGCTGCGGCGGGGCCCGCTCTCCTCGCCTCCCCCCACCGCCAGGGCGCAAGCCATCTTCCCCACACGCCACCCCCACTGGGCCCAGGCAACCCCTGCTGGCCCACGCCACCCCCGCTGGGCCCACGCCACCCCCGTTGACCTCCGCTGGGCCCACGCCACCCCCGCTGGGCCCACGCCACTCCCACTGGGCCCACGCCACCCCCACTGGACCTAAGCAACCCCCGCTGGGCCCACGCCACCATGCTGGGCCCAAGCCACCCCCTCTGGGGCCACGCCACCCCCGCTGGGGCCACACCACCCCCGCTGGGCCCAAGCTACCCCCACGGCCCAAGCCACCCCCGCTGGGCCCACACCACCCCCGCTGGGCACACGCCACCCCCGCTGGGCCCGCCACCCCCACTGGGCCCAAGTCACCCCCGCTGGGCCCACACGACCCCCGCTGACACCCACTGGGCCCACGCCACCCCCGCTGACCCTCACTGGGCCCACGCCACCCCCGCTGGGCCCATGCCACCTACATCTTCGTCCCCCCCTCCAAGGGGGGGGGATGTCGGAGGGGGAGAGAGAGGGGGGAAGGGAGGGGAGAAAAGATGGGAGAGGGAAAGGGGGTTTATCATTAGTGAGATTGTAAAATTAAGTTAGGTTTTAGAGCTATTATATTTTCTCCTCCATATGAATAATTTTAAACAATATCAAATAATATTAAATAATTGGAACTGCTTTCTTTTCCTTGATAATAATACTGAAAAATATGAATTCCATAGTTTGTGACATAAATATATATTTTAGTGGGATCATTAAATACAGATGTAACATTTCCATTTCGAGATCGGGGGTAGCAAATATGCATCAAGCCGATAGCCTAATCGTTAAAGAGTTAAAAGATAGCCTAATCGATAAAGAGCTGAGAAGAGGAATTGGAGCTGGCAAAGAATGGTACTCTTCTTCAGTTTGGAAGGGCATGCAAGAAATCACCAGCTATAAGTGGAAAGCCCCCTGCACTTTGGACAATCGTCAGCTGACGAAGTACCTGAATGAGTTTTACTGCAGGTTTGAAAATCAGAAATGTAACCCTGGTACCCCGTCCCCAACAAACACAGCCAGGCCCCAGTCTGCAAAGAATTGACCCTGCACCCTCTCCTTCCCACCTCACACCTACTTAAGGCAAGACTCCAGTAATGAAACGAGTGGACCCTTTCCAACCCCCACCAACACTTCACACACAATTATTCATTTTTAACCAGTCCCTGCAAAGATGAACTGTCCCTGCCTGCTTCAAAGTCTCCACTATTGTCCCTGTACCCAAAATGGTAAGGATTACTGGTCTTTAAGACTACAGGCTTGTCGCACTGACCTCTGTAGCCATGGAGACCGTTGAAAGGGTTGTGCTGGCCAAGCTGAAAAACATCACAATCCCTCTGCTGGACACTCTGCATTTTGCATATAGGGCCAATAGATCTGTGGATGATGCATTCAATCTGGGCCTACAATTCATCCTCCAGCACCTAGACCGCCAGGGGACCTATGCGAGGATTTAGTTTGTTGATTTTAGCTCTGCATTCAACACCATTGTACCAGAACTACTACGCTCCAAACTTTCTGAGTTGACTGTGCCTGAACCTCTCTGTCGGTGGATCACCTGTCGATGGATCCTGACAGACAGGAAGCAGCATGTGAGACGGGGAAGCTTTTCTCGGACCTGCAAACTCTAAGCATAGGAGCACCGCAAGATGCGTACTCTCCTTTCTCCTTTACTCTCGCCAATGACTGCACCGCCACAAACACCTCTGTCAAGCTTCTCAAGTTTGCGGATGACACAACCCTGATTGGACTGATCCAGGATGGGGATCTCTGTACTCTTTTCAATTTGACATCTTTCCTATTACATGGTGCCCAGAACTGAACACAATATTCTAAATGTGGTCTCACCAACGTCTTATACAACTGCAACATGACCTCACAACTTCTATACTCAATACTCTTACTGATGAAGGCCAAAGTGCCAAAATATGTTTTGACCACCTGATATACCTGCGACATGTCCTTCAAGGAACCATGCAACCATCAACCATTCCTCTGCCCACCTGGCTAATTGATCCAGGTCCTGCTGCAATCTTTCACAACCATCTTCACTATTTGCAAAACCACTCACATCTGTATCATCAGCAAACTTGCTAATCTTGCCCTGTTCTGTGACGTTTCACAGAGTGCTGGAGTAACTCAGCGGGTCAGGCTGAGTATGGAGGTTGGGAGGTCTGTGAAACGTCGTCTATTCATATTCTCCGCAGATGCTGCCTGACCCACTGAGTTACTCCAGCACGTTGTGTCTATTTTCCCTTCACCCATCTGCCCAAGCCCACTCTCCCCCCTCCTTTCCTATGTTCCTTTCCACCCATAAACCTCTCTCTGCCTTTACATTTCACTCCTCTTTCAAATCTGCTCTACTTATCTACATTCATTTTATTTGTTAACTTTTTAGTCATAGAATGATGCAGTGTGGAAACAGGCCCTTCAGCCCAACTTGCCCACACCGAACAACATGTCCCATTTAAACTAGTCCCACTCACTCGCGTTTGGCCCATATATCCATCTAAATTTGTCCTATCCATGTACGTGCCCAAATGTCTCTTAAAGATTAGGATAGTCCCAGCCTTAACTACCTCCTCTGGCAGCTCGTTACATACACCCAACCCTTTGTGTGAGAAAGCTACCTCCGATTCCTGTTAATTTCTGAAATATTGGTCATAAATTTGGTGCAAAAATGCTCCAAAATAAGGCTCAGAATGCATCAGCATCTAAAACCCCAGAGATTCCAGGGCCCTTAAGCGGGCCCTGGGCCCCGGCATCGAGGGACTTCATGCTTCGCGCTCTTGATGTGCGCAGTGCGCACAGTATTTCACATTACATTTTTTGTAATTCTGTCATGCCACCCCTCTTTTTGGAAAGCTTCGTACGGGCTTGCTTACTCTTTCAGTTGTATTGTCTGGCCCACTCAGAATGTACCAGTCGACCAGACTACACCAGATTAGGTGTGTTCGTAGGAACTGCAGATGCAGGTTTAGATCAAAGATAGACATTAAATTGTGGAGCTACTAAGTAAGTCAGACAGCATGTCCAGAGAGAAAGGATGCGTGATGTTTCGGCTCATGACCCTTGTTCAGAATGAGAGTCAGGGGAAAGGGAGTCAGGAGATATCGTGGGGTAAAATTATAGTTCCAAGCAGACGATGATAAGGAAATGTAGAATGGTTCATTGTTAGCTAAGGTGACAAGGAAGCATACAATCAGTAAAATTATCAGAAGGACATTGAAGTTAGTCAGAGAATTAGGGTGGGGGAGGGATGGAGAGAGAGTCAGAACTAAACCAAGGTAAGCACATTTGCTTATTTATCTCACGGGGACCTACTGACCGACCTCCTACTCCCTCACTGTTTATGCTTCCCACACACCAGATCGTTTCCCCCTCTAACCGCTGCTCCCAATCCACTTTCACTGGTCATGTAGGAGAGTCAAGAGTGTTTTATTGTCATCCTAAGTGGGACGCGTTGGGTCCCATGTTCACACTGGAGGGCTGGTCCCCCAACGCAATATTCCACCTCTCCACCAATTCCAATATTGGTGGCCAGTGGGGAGGGGGCTTTCTGGAGCGCTAGTGTGGGTGTTGTGGGAAGAAGGGACAGGTTTCCAGAAGGCTAGGATGGACATTGTGGGCCGAATGGATTCTTGGGCTGGCAGCTCAGTCACTCAGATCTGGTCGGCTGGCAGCTTAGTCACTCGGGCCTGGTGGGCTGGCAGCTCAGTCACTCAGGCCTGGTGGGCTGGCAGCTCAGTCACTCAGTGTGTGTGTGTGTGTGTGTGTGTGTGTGTGTGTGTGTGTGCGTGCGTGCGTGCGTGCGTGCGTGCGCGTGTGCGTGTGCGTTTGCGTGTGCGTGTGCGCGTGCGCGTGCGCGTGCGCGTGCGCGTGCTCGTGCGCGTGTGCGTGTGCGCGTGCGCGTGGGTGCGTGCGTGCGTGCG
Organism: Amblyraja radiata; assembly: GCF_010909765.2. Taxonomy (NCBI): domain Eukaryota; kingdom Metazoa; phylum Chordata; class Chondrichthyes; order Rajiformes; family Rajidae; genus Amblyraja; species Amblyraja radiata. The sequence continues at coordinate 178,696 of NW_022630510.1, forward strand.
TGCGTGCGTGCGTGCGTGCCCGCGCCCGCGCCCCTGACCTCACTCCAGCCTCCCTGTGAGATCCAGGGTTGACTATCAAGGTCCTTCACGGCTGGTGGGCTGGCAGTTGACTCACTCACGGCTGGTGGGTTCACACACACACCCCCCCCCCCTATCTCACACACACACTCCATCTCTCACACACACTCACACCCTCCATCACTCACACACACACACACTAACACACAACATATATATGACAGTAAAACTCTCTTGAATCTACTCATGTGGTTGAGCGTGGCCTCTCCACTGAGCGGGACTTCCGGAATGAGCGCAACCTCTCCACTGAGCGGGACTTCCGGAGTGAGCGGGACTTCCGTAATGAGCGTCACCTTTGGAATAAGCACAGTGCATGCCAACAACTGAGTTGAAGCACGTTGCAGGCCAACAACTGAGTTCAAGCACAGAGCAGGTCAACAATTGAGTTCAAGCACAGTGTAGGCCAACAACTGATTTCAAGCACTGTGCAAGGCCAACAACTAATTTCACTTCCATTTCAAGCACAGTGCAAGGCCAACAACTCATTTCATTTCCATTTCGAGCACAGAGCAAGGCCAACAAAATATTTCATTTCCATTTCGAGCACAGTGCAGGCCAACAACTCATTTCATTTCCATTTCAAGTACAATGCAGGCCAACAACTCATTTCAAGCACAGTGCAGGCTAACAATTCATTTCAAGCACAGTGCAGGCTAACAATTAATTTCAAGCATGGTGCAGACTCACAGTTCAGTTCACTCATGGCGTAGACTCACAGCTCTCACTCACATTCTTCCAGAGTGACTGACTCATGTCCGGCCTCTGGGGCTTTATTTTCCTTGGCCCCCGGAAGGGGCGTGACATGCATCATGGTGACTGACAGGCGAGAAGACCAATCAGCTGATCTCACAATTTTTTAAACATTCATAATTTTTTTATTATTTCACCGATCAGAAAATAACTTGGGGCGGTTGGAGGAGAGGAGGACAATGAGTAAGATTGCGCAAAAAATCATAGCAATATATGGTAGCGCTTTTTCTAAAATTGATTTACAACGTAGACAGGAAGTGGTCAAGATGAGAATTTTAGTAATAGTATAGATGTCCCAGACAGAACAATGAAATACTTACTTGCTGCAGCACAACAGAATATGTAAACAACAGAATAAGTAAACATAGTACATAAACAAGAGAAAAAAGTTCAGTGTGTATATATACATATACAAACGTACTCACAAAACAAATAATTATAGTGCAATGATAATAATAGTCTGTTGTAGTTCAGAGCTTATTTGTTGTCATATTTAATAGCCTGATGGCTGAAGGGAACAAGCTGTCCCTGAACCTGGGCATTACATATTTCATACTTGTACCATCATCCCGATGGCAGTGGTGAAATGAGTGTGTGGCCAGGATGATGTGGGTGTCTGATGATGTTCGCTGCCTTTTTGAGGCAGCAACTCCGATAAATCCCTTCGATGATGGGGAGGTCAGAGCCGGTGATGGACTGGGCAGTGGTCACAACTTTTTGCAGTCTTTTCCGCTCCTGGACATTCAAGATGCTGAACCAGGCCGTGATGTAACCAGTCAATATGTTCTCAACTCTACACCTGTAGAAGTTCAAGTTCAAGTTCAAGTGAGTTTATTGTCATGTGTCCCTGTATAGGACAATGAAATTCTTGCTTTGCTTAAGCACACAGAAAATAGTAGGCATTTACTACAGAACAGATAAATGTGTCCATATACCATGATATAAATATATACACACATGAATAAATAAACTGATAAAGTGCAAATAGCAGAAAGTGGTTATTAATAATCAGAGTTTTGTCCGAGCCAGGTTTAATAGCCTGATGGCTGTGGGGAAGTAGCTATTCCTGAACCTGGTTGTTGCAGTCTTCAGGCTCCTGTACCTTCTACCTAGAAGTTCAGGAGAATCCTCTTTGACATACCAAATATCCGTAATTTTCTCAGAAAGTAGAGGTGCTGAGGTTTAAGAAAGAATTGCAAATCGAAGGTAGAAAAAAAAATGCTGGAGAAACTTATCAGTGAGGCAGCATCTATGGAGAGAAGGAACAGGCGACTTTTCGGGTCGAGACCCTTTTTCAGACTGATGTCGGGGGGGCAAAGAAAGGAAGATGCGGAGATAATAGGCTTTGTGGGAGAGCTGGGAAGGGGGAGGGGAAGGAGGGAGAAAGCAAGGGCTATCTAAAATTAGAGAGGTAGAGTAGGACTATGGAGTAGAGGTGCTGGTGTGCTTTCTTTATAATTGCATCAGTGTGCTGTGTCCAGGAAAGATCTTCGGAAATATGCACGCCCAGGAATTTGATGTTTTTGACTCTCTCCACCATCGTCCCATTGATATAAACAGGATTGTGGTCCCTCATCCTTCCTCGCTATCTCACTTGCTGGACGTTCCTTTATACTCAAACATTTTACTCTCAAATTTGACCAATCATTCTGTATCTTTGCTCCTCTAATTCCCAACAAGATCACCCCTATATTTCAATGCTCCATTCATTAATCCTAAATACTTTCATTTTAGATAACTGCGTGATGTTCCCCCTCATCAAAAACTCAACTACCTCTCCTCTCTTTCCTCCTGCTCCATCTCGCCTGTCGCACTGGTACCCTGGAACATTCAGCTGCCAGCCTGACCCTCCATTAACTATATTTCTGCAGGAGCCATAATATCCCAATCCCATGTACTTACTCACGTCCAGTGTTCGATGACCTCACCTGTCCGGCCACTTTTACTGAAATAAATGTCATTTAATCTGACACCCTTTGCTCACTCCCTGCACTGTTGCTGCATGACATATATACTGAACTTGGTGTTGCTGACTTTGCAATCAACTTGCAGCTTCCACTTGCCTCACTACTGCTTTGGATTCCACACCACTGCCAATCAATTTAAAATCTTCCCTGGTATCGTGAGCAAATCTGCCCGCCAGAATATTGATCACCCTCCAGTTCAGCTGTAACCCGTCCCTCTTGTGCAGGTCACTGCTGCCGCAGAAAAGATCCCTATAATCCAATTATCTGACTCCCTGCTCCAACTTTTCAGTTATGCATTCATCAGTCCCATCTTCCTCTTCCCATCCTCACAGACTTTCCTTCTTTTCCCCCGACTATCAAGTATCCTATCACTGTCGCCTGACTGGTCTCATTCATCCCCGCTGTGCCACAGAGCCAGTCCTAGTAGCACAGACCTGGATGTTGCTTTCTGTTGCAACATCACTGCTTTTCCCCACCCAACAGTTAAAATTACCCACAACTACAAACACATTGATTTCACATCCTTCCTCATTCAGCCTACATGTCTGGTCTCCTCATGCATGCTGACTATTGAGAGGCAGATAGTATAATCCCATCATAGTGATTGTCCATTTCTTATTCCCAAGTTTTAACCATAAAGTTCCATGAGTCGATCCCTCCAGGATATCCCAGCTCACCCATCTTACCCGTGAGACTCCTTTCATTCAAGTAAATGCAGTTAACCCCACCGGCCCTTCGCGAGATTCCCCTCCTGTCTCTGTCTACTCATCCCACTGGATTTTACTGTCCCATTTTCTACATAGCCCACCTGATCAGTCACTGTGGATCCCAGCCCCCTGCTTCACTAGATTAACTACTGAGTAGCCCTGGTGCACCTATCAGCGAACTTCACTCTGTTCCACCCACTGCCCTCCCCAGCCCTCTCTGCTGCTGAGACACATTTATTTCTTCCTCTGTTCTAATCAAGCATGTCAGAGTTAAAATGTCAGCCATTTCTCTTTCCACAGATGATGCCTGACCTGCTGAGTTTTCCACCATGTCCTACATTTCACATTCACATCAGAGTTGCTGCTTCTCATCAACAGCATGGCCATGACACAAGTTCCCAGTGAGTCCCACTGCCAGCAGCTGTCGGGCACTAAAGCATTTGTCAACAACTGTACTCAATCCTGTCACGGACACAGTCTTGGGATAAACTTGCACGTCACACACAATACACAATACACAATACAATTTATTTGTCACTTGAACCTCATAGAGGCTCAAATGAAATGTTGTTTCTGCAGTCATACACACATGAAAAAAAAGACCCAAGACACAACACTATTTACACAGACATCCATCACAGCGCATCTCCTCCTCGCTGTGATGGAAGGGAAAACAACTTATCTCTCACCTGCACTCCCCATTCCCCTCCCGATGTCAGAGTCAAAGCCCCCGGCGAGCGATGGCAATTGTCCCGCGGCCATTAAAGCCACGCCGGGCGATGCAAGGCCACGCTCCAGGTCTTGTTGTTGGAGCCCCCGGCGGTCTCCAGCAAAGTCCCGCAGCCGTTGAAGCTGCGCCGGGCGGTGATGTAAGGCCCCGCTCCAGGCACTCCTCAACCCCGCGACTCGGGCGGGTGAAGTCGCCGTTGCAGAAGTCTCGAAAAGCGGTCTCCCACCAGGGACCCGCGGGCTCCCGGTATCACTGTCCACCAGACCTGCGGTAAGCCTCCGAAACTCCGGGGGTCGGGTCACAGCAGCACGCCACCACAGCTCCACCCGCTCCGGACTCGGCCAGCTCCATGATGGTGAGTAGCTCCGCAGCTCCGTGACTGGAGCCCCAGGACGTTCCTCCTGGAGGCCGCTCCACGTTGCAGCCCCAACGACAACGGAGACCCGACAGGGAAAAGGTGGGGTTCTCCGTGCAGGGGAAATATTTTAAAAGTCTCCCGCGCCCCCCCCCCCCCCCACACACACACACACACACACATACCCCATCAAAAAAATAATAAAAACTCCATTAAAACGGGACAAAAAATAACAAAAAGACAAACGGACTGCAGAGGCCGCTGCGACGTGAGTCACGCCGCCTACCGGACGTTGCTGCAGATGCCACGGATGCCATGGTTTCACTCCTCAGATCAACCTGATTTGCCACACTATGCGCCAATGTGCAAATCAACCATCTTGGATGCACAAACAACATAAAATATTCAGATTTCTTCAGATCAACTGTCCTTCAAACCCCTTCAATTTCCAACCCCACAGACCAGACACACTGTGTGAACAGTCACTGCACTCCCTCTATTGCACATACATTCTTCCTATGATAGACCTGGACATAACATACAAGATGCCGTCATACCAGGTCTCCACGTGATCCCAATGAGATATCTCTACACTGATCACAAATCCCAGTCACAGGGCAAAATACAAATTTTCTCCTGAACTATTTGCTGAGCCTGCATGTTAACTTTCATCACTTTGTTAACAAGGACTCTTAACATCTCACTCTGTTCCCATATAAAAGTTCTTGTCTTTAATATATTCCCTCTCGGAGTGGACAACCTTACATTTTATCCCTACTATGTTCCATTTGTCACATTCACCTCTCGTGTCCTTGTCCCCCAAACCCTCTCTGCAATCTTCTCACCACTGACACTGCCACCCAGCTCTGTAACACCAGCGGACTTGGATATATTACACTGCGTCTCTCATCCACATCCCTGATGTGGTGCCGCTTCTTCCAGCCTATTGAGCAGCAATTGAAGAATGCACCCCCAGACGTGAGGACTGTACAGAGCTGGTCGGGGGGGGGGCAGGGTGGGCGGGCAGTGGGGGGGGGGGGGGGAGGGAGGGGGGGAGGGGGGGGAGGGGAGGGGGGCAGAGGAACAACTCCAGGACTGTTTGGAGTCTGTAGACTGGGCAATGTTCAGGGACTTGGCAATGGACCTGAATGAATACGCCACAGTCGTTACAGACTTCATAAATAAATGTGTGGGGGACTGCATCCTAACAAAAACCTTCTGAGTGTTTCCTAACCAGAAGCCTTGGATGAACCATGTGATCCGCACTCTTCTGAAGTCCAGATACCGGGCATTCCGGTTTGGAGATTCAGAGGTCTACAAGAAGTCCAGATACGACCTTGGTAAGACCATCAAAAAGGCCAAAAGGGACTTCTGCTCCAAGCTGGAGGATGAGACGGATGTTCGGCAACTGTGGCAGGGCTTGAATGCCATCACCTTCTACAAGGCGAAATCAGGAGGTGGCTCAATTGTCAGCGAAGCATCACTCCCTGATGAGCTCAATGCGCTTTACGCACGGTTTGATAGGAGAACACTGATGTGCCTTCCCGAGCCCCCATTCGCAGTGATGGTATTTCAGTCACAGTTACAGAGGCCGATGTCAGAAGATCTTTCAGGGGGGTGAATCCTCGGAAAGCACCTGGACCTGTTGACATATCCGGTCGTGTTCTAAAAACCTGTACGGACCAACTGCCTGGAGTTTTTTTTGTTTTTGTTTTGTTTATTTTATTAGAAGTTAATACAGTACAAAACAGTGCAGTGGAACCTAATTTTAGGTGCCATCTATGTCATACCATAATCCATTCTATGTACAACCTCTACTTTTATGTTTTGAGAAGGAAGTAAGCAAAACAAGAAATAGAAAATAATAGAAAGGGGAAAGAGAGGAAAAATAGATGGTAGAGAAATGAAAAACGTGAAGACTGTATATATAAAAAAAGAAAAAGTAGAAAGTAGAAATAAGAGAGAAGGCCCCTTAAAAGAGAAATTTTCAAATCTTTATTCGGAGATGTAGATCTATCCGCGGCATGAACTGAAATCAGCAATCCTTATGGTACCGCTGCATCACATGATTCCAAAAAGTCGATGACAGGAGACCAACTCCTTAAGAATTGGTCATATTTATCAATTAGTCGGAGTCTCATTTCTTCAAGGCGTGCTATGTCCATCATATTCCTAATCCACATTTTAACAGTTGGTATGGTTGTATTTTTCCAGAATTTAAGTATCAATATCTTTCCAATTATTAACACATAATTTAAAAAAACGTTTTGGTCTTTATTCAAATTGATATCTTCTACTATTATTCCAAATATAATCCATTCCGTTTTAGGTTCTATTGTGGACTTAAAAAGCTTTGTAAATATATCAAATATATCGCTCCAAAATTTATTCAACTTTGTACATCCTACAAATGAATGTGTTATATTAGCGTTTTGAAACAAACATTTATCGCATCTGGGAGAGACGTTTGGATGAAATTTATTCAACCTCGTTTTTGAATAATATAGTCTATGTAATAATTTGAATTGAATTAAATTATGTCTTGCATTAATAGAACAATTATGTGTGTTCATCAGATACTTTTCCCATCTATCCTTCGAGATCTTTATCATTAGCTCATGTTCCCAATCTTCTCTTAGTGCTTCTGCTGAGGGTAATTCTCTATTTAATATATTATTATAAAAGTATGATATTAGTTTTTGTGAATCAGCCTTAATATTCATTGCTTCTTCTAAAGGGTCTAAAAATATAGTTTGAAATCTATGTATATATTTCTTCATAAAGTCACATATCTGTATATATTTAAATATTGATTATCCTTCAGTTTAAATTTTAATTTTAAATGTTGAAATGATAACAGTTTGCCCAATTCATACATATCCCCTACTTTCCTAATCCCCAGCCTATCCCATTGTTGATATGTTTTGTCGATGAGAGATGGTTTGAATGCGGGATTGTTCGCTAGTGGGGTTAGTACTGATAGATTATTTAATTTCAAGGATACTTTTATTTGTTTCCAAATTCTTATTGTATTGTGAATAATTGGGTTATTCTTATATATTATACTATTCAATTTTATCGGTGAGAGCAAGATCATTCCTATATCGTGCGGATAGCACTCCTCTTTCTCCATTCTTATCCACTCCAACTGCTGAGTGGAACTATCCAACCAGTACATTATGTTCTTAATATGCACTGCCCAGTAGTAATACATAAAGTTAGGTAATGATAAACCCCCAACTTCTTTAGGTTTACACAAATACTTTCGTTGAATTCTGTGTGCTCTGTAATCCCATATAACATTAGTGATAGTAGAATCTAGTTTTTTGAAAAGTATTTTGGAATATATATTGGGATCGTTTGAAACAAATATATTAATTGTGGTAAGAAAGTCATTTTCATAGCGTTAATTCTACCTATCAATGAGAGCGGGAGCGTTTTCCAAAATGTAATCATCTAATTCAGTTTATTTAATAGTGGCATAAAATTGGCCATAAATAATGATTTGTGTCTTCTCGTAATTTGAATACCCAGATATTTGAATTTTTCTGTTGCAATTTTAAAGGGGAATTTTAGTAAGTGTCTCGAATCCTGTGGTTTTAAAGACATCATTTCGCTTTTATTGCAATTTACTCTATATCCTGAAAAATATCCGAATTCCTCAATTAATGTTAATAATGTGGGTATACTCGTTTGTGTATTAGTAATATATAAAAGGATATCATCAGGGTATAATGAAATTTTATTCTTTGAGTCCTTAGTGTTATATCCGTGAATATTCGGGTGATTTCTAATCATTTCGGCCAGCGGTTCTATCATAAGAGCAAATAGCAATGGTGATAAGGCACAACCTTGCCTATTACCCCTTGATAAGTAAAATTTTGGAGATAGCATATTGCTAGTTAATATTCTTGCCGTAGGTCTATCGTAAAGTAGTTTAAACTGCCTGGAGTTTTGACGGACATTTTCAACCTCTCACTTCTGGGGTCTGAGGTTCCCACCTGCTTTAAAACGGCATCAATAATACCGGTGCCCAAGAAGAGCAAGGTGACGTGCCTCAATGACTATCGACCAGTTGCACTGACATGTGTTGTGATGAAGTGCTTTGAGATATCGTTGAGGTGCATATCAACTCTTACATCAACAAGAACCTGGACCCACTGCAGTTCGCTTACTGCCACAACATATCAACGGTAGACGTGATATCACTGGTTCTCCACCCCGCTCTGGACCACTTGGACAACAAAAACACATATGTCAGACTGTTAGTCATTGACTACAGCTCGGCATTTAATACCATCATCCCCTCCAAGCTGGTTACCAAGCTCTCAGATCTGGGTCTCTGCGCATCCCTCTACAATTGGATCCTGGACTTCCTCATCCACAGACCACAGAATGTCCATATTGGTGGAAATGTGTCATCCTCGATAACAATCAGCACGGGAGCACCTCAAGGCTGTGTGCTCAGCCCCTGCTTTACTCATTCTGTACTCATGACTGCGTAGCCGGACATAGTGCGAACTCCATCATCAAGTTCGCCGATGACACCACTGTTGTGGGAGGATTCACCGATGGTGACGAGCCAGAGTATAGAAGTGAGATCGACCTAGTGACCAAATGGTGCTAGCACAATAACCTGGCTCTCAACACCAACAAAACCAAGTAACTGACTTAGGGGGGGGTACGATAGGGACTCACAATCCTGTTTATATCAACGATGGTGAAAAGGGTCAAGAACTTCAAATTCGTGGGCGTGCATATTTCCGAAGTTCTTTCCTGTTCCCAGCACACTGATGCAATTATAAAGAAAGCACATCAGCGCCTCTACTTCCTGAGAATATTACGGAGAGTCGGTATGAGACAGAGGACTCTCTCAAACATCTGAACGTGTGCAGTAGAGAGCATGCCGACTGGTTACATCGTGGCCTGGTTCGGCAACTTGAGCATCCAGCAACGGAAAAGATACCGCTTCACTCTCCCCCTTCTCTCTCACAGAGTCTCTCATCTGTTTTGGGCAGAATTTCTGGCAGTTTCCCACCAGACCTGAGTGACTGATCTGCCAGCCCACCAGGCCTGAGTGACTGAGCTGCCAGCCCAAGAATCCATTCGGCCCACAATGTCCATACTTGCCCTCTGGAAACCAGTCCCTTCGGCCCACAACACCCATACTAGCGCTCCAGAAAGCCCCCTCCCCACTGGCCACCAATATTGGAATTGGTGGAGACGTGGAATATTGCGTTGGGGCACCAGCCCTCCCGTGTGAACATGGGACCCAACGGGTCCCACTTCGTCTAGCATCCCTATAAACCTTTCCTATCCGTGTAAATGTAGTGTCACGCCAAAGATACTGGAGCTTGGTGTGATGCGAACGGGGCAGTGGAAGCGGCTTCTGATTGGGGGAGCGAGGGATTGCAATGTTTCACCGCAGATATCCAATCAGAAGGTTTATAGCGGAGTATGATTCATGTCTCCGACCACCCAATGACGATCCGTTCCTGCTCCATCCTTCATTAGCATCTGGTGACGCCGCTGCCTATTTAATTCGCGCTCCGAACTGCTTCTGGTCACGAGATGCCACAATGGCCGCCGTGTCCTGGTGAATGTGCAGAGAGGGACTAGGAGTTGGCGGTTGGCATAAACTGGTTTGTGACTGGATCAAATGGCAACTCATGTAGATTAGAGGATGACGAAGATCAAGATGATAGGGTTTTTGGTGACTGGACGTCAGTGTCTAGTCAGAGATCAGGGAGGAATCAAGGAGAAGGAGGAGTCAGGCCAAACGAGATCAGCCAAAGCAGCAAAAGGAGTTTTGAAGGGAACAGTTCAGAAGAGGATAGGAGAACGGTTCGGAAAAAGGTTGAAAGGAAGGCGGTTAAAATAATACTGAAATTCAGAAAGGAAGATGAGCATGTCAATTTAAGTCCGATAGTTTTATCTAGGGAGCTAAAGAAGAAGGTAGGAGAGGTGGAAATATCTAAGATTTTGAGAGACGGGAACTTGTTAATAATATGTAAAACGGAGGAGCAGAAAAATAAGGCTCTGAAGATTGAAAGTGTTTGCAAGAAGATGGTCAGTGAAAGAAAGGCTCTGGGTCAGAGTAGAGTGACAAGGGGAGTAAAAACAGGTATTCCTGTAGATGAAGACCTGGAGAAACTCAAACGGAGTACTTTTGGTGGCCATGTGAGTGTAGCTAAGAAGGTGCACAAAAATGCTGGAGAAACTCAGCGGGTGCAGCAGCATCTATGGAGCGAAGGAAATAAGCGACGTTTCTGGCCGAAACCCTAAGAGATTGTTAAGGACAGTGGAGGGTAAGAGGGTAGAGAGCTTGTTTGTGCTTCTGGAGTTTCAGCAGTCTGAACTACCAGAAAAAGTGAGAATCGGATGCATGAGCTTTCCAGTGAGGCCTTATATCCCTCCACCGCTCCGATGTTATAAATGCCAGAGGTATGGACATATAGCAGCGGTGTGTAAGGGGAAGCAGAGGTGTCCCAAGTGTGGAGGAGAGCACAGATTTGAAGAGTGCAGAGAAAATATGAAGGATAAATGCTGCAATTGCGGAGGACCGCACAGGGTAACGTATGGGGGATGTGAAGTCAGGAAGAGGGCTGTGGAGATTCAGCAAGTGAAAACAGTAAGTAACATAAGCTACTCAGAGGCAGTGAAGAAGGTGCAAGGACAAAGGGAAAGAGTGGATATTAATGGGAGAGAGAATCATCCGTTTCTGAGATCAGAGGAAAGTCAAGCAGTCAAAACTCACACAGAACTGACAGCTGATAAGCTTATTGTTGATGGATGAACTTGCTGGGTATTTAGGGGGGAAAGTTATATGTTGTAGAGATTTTAATGCTCATAGCACGTTGTGGGATGATTCTAATGATGAAAATGGGATGGTGATTGAGGATTTAATGGAGAATAAAAACCTTGTGCGTCTTAATGATGGAAGTGGGACACGAATCAACATCAGAACAGGGTCAGAATCAGCCATAGACCTCACACTAGTGTCAGACTCATTGGCGGGTGTTTGTTCATGGGAAGTAATTCGAAGAACAACGGTAGGAAGTGACCACTACCCGATAGAAATAGTAGTAGGAGTGAGTTTAGAGGAGTATAATACAGAGAGAATACAGGAGTGGTCTTTTAGCGGTGCTGATTGGGAGAAGTTTAAGATTATTAGTGATCAAGAAATGGAGAAAATTGATATTTATGAAGATGTGGATAATTTAAATATTTCTGTTTCTGAAGCCAATTTAGAGGCAGCACGAAGTCCATTAAGAAGAAAGGAGGTAAGCACAACAAGAAGAGTGTACCATGGTGGACTAAGGAGTGTGACAAAGCAATTAAGTGTCGAAATAAATCTTTTAAAATTTTGAAAATAAATCACAATTTTCAGAATCTTATTCAATACAAAAGGTTGCAAGCAAGTGTAAGAAGAGTATTAAAAACTGCAAAGAGGGAATTTTGGAGGACATTTTGTAACTCAGTGGGAAGGGAGACAAAAGTAGGTCAAGTTTGGGGAATGATAAGGAGAATGAAAGGAATTAAAAGAGAATACAAATATCCAATCCTAACTGACGGTGAAATTACAGCAATGAAAAATGAAGAGAAAGCAGAGATGTTGGCAAAATCTTTTGCTAAAATTCACAGTTCAGACAATGTTAGTGAAGAAGGAAGAAAAGGAAAATAAAATACCATAGCAGAGAATATACAGTTAATACGACATGATGAAGACACTAACGATGTACTCAACAAACCATTCACAAAGACAGAATTTAACCGAGCTCTTAGAAAACCCAAGATGTCAGCACCAGGTAAAGATCAGATTTGTTACACCATGTTAAACCATCTCAGTGAAACATCCAAGGATTTTTTGTTAGAATTTTATAATAAAATGTGGGAGGATGGGAATTTACCGCAAAGCTGGAAGGAGGCAGTAGTAATCCCAAAAGGAAAGCCAGGTAAAGATCTGACAAACCCAGGGAATTATAGGCCTATTGCGTTAACATCCAACATATGTAAAGTAATGGAAAAAATGTTAAATGAAAGGTTAACATATTATGTAGAAAATAAAGGATATTTATCCAATTACCAGAGTGGTTTTAGGAAGGGGAGAAACACCATGGATCCAGCTATATGTTTAGAACATGAAATTAGGAGAGCACAAATTAACAGAGAAAGTGTAGTAGCTGTATTTTTTGATATTGAGAAAGCATATGATATGATGTGGGGAGAAGGGTTATTAGTGAAACTAGGTAAATTGGGGATTAAAGGTCGTATATTTAAATAGATTAAGGATTTTTTATTTGGGAGGTCAATACAAGTACGAGTTGGAAATCAATACTCAGGAACATTAGATATTGAAAATAGAACACCTCAAGGGAGCATAATAAGTCCTTTACTATTTTTAGTAATGATAAATGATGTATATGAAGAAATTGTAAATGAAATGGGAGTTTCACTGTTTGCGGATGATGGGGCAATCTGGAAAAGGGGGAGAAATGTGAAGTTTATTGTGCAGAAACTACAGAGGGCTATAATAAAAGTACAAGAGTGGTCATATAAATGGGGATTCAAATTTTCTGTGGAAAAAACAAAGATAATGTTTTTTACTAGGAAGAAAATTGGTAGTGAGGTAAAACTAAAATTATATAACCAGGAATTGGAGAGAGTAAAATACTATAAATTTTTAGGTTTATGGTTTGAAGAGAGGACTACATGGATGGTTCATATTCAGAAAGTAGTGGACAAATGTAAGAAGATACTTAATGTAATGAGATGTTTAGTTGGATGTGATTGGGGGGCGGATAGAACAGCTTTGAAGGCTATATACACTGGGTTAATTAGATCTGTGTTAGATTATGGTTGTGTGGTGTATGGGTCCGCATCAAGTACTTCTCTTAAGAAAATAGACAACATTTAATATCAGGCATTGAGAATATGTACAGGTGCAATAAAAACAACTCCAACAGCAGCATTACAGGTTGAAATGGGGGAGATGCCTCTAGAGATGAGAAGGATACAGCTTTCATTTAATTATTGGATTAACCTACAGGGCCACAGTCAAGAAGACCCAGCACAAGTTACTGTCAAACCATGCTGGGAAAAGGAGAGAAGGGAAACAAAAAGTTTTGGATGGACAGTGACCCAGAGAGCATTACAAATCAGCATAGCACAATTAAATGTGGTTCCAACGGTTCCATTACCTTCAATTCCACCTTGGATACTTCCAGATGCAACAGTAGACTTTACAATATTAGAACAGAAAAACAAGGATAAACAACGTATGTATAATTCATTCATCATACAGGAATACATTGACAGATACTACAGCTTTGTCCAAATTTATACAGATGCATCAAAAGATTCAGTAGATAAAGTAGGAGTAGCATTTATTGTATCAGAATTTCACATCAAAGTAGGGAAGAGGATCAATAATGAGGTATCAGTATACACAGGTGAAATGATTGCAATATTGTTAGCGGTACAGTGGGTCGAGGATACCAGGCCTTTAAGGACAGTTATTTGTGCAGATTCAAGTTTAGCAATGAAGAGTTTACAGCACAGCCATTCAGACAGTAGACCAGACATTTTGATTGAAATACAACAAACAATATTCAGAATTCAAATGATGGGGCTTACAGTCATATTTTTATGGGTACCAGCACAAATTGGCATTAGAGGAAATGAAATGGCAGATAAGGTAGCAAAAGAAGTAAGATTGATTTAAGTATTAACATAGGTAAAACTGAAATTAAAGACATTATTCAGCAAAGACTGAAGGAAATATGGCAAAAGCAATGGGAGGAAAAGCGGTAAGGACGGTGGTTCTACAGAGTCCAGAGGAAAGTGGGAGAAATGAGATGTGCAGGAAAAAAACAGAAAAGAGGAGACAGTAATTTCAAGAACAGATTTGGACACACTGGTCTGAACAGTACACTTTTTATAATAGGCAAGCATAATACAGGCAGATGTGAATACTGTGGGCAAGAAGAGACAATAGAGCATGTCATTATACATTGTGAGAGGTATGAGGAAGAAAGAAGACAAATGAGTGAACGATTCAGAAAAGAAAAAGTACAATTTGATTTAATAGATATTTTACAAAAGAATTCATATGTGCTATCAAATCCTATTGCTTTTTCTCAGGGTAACCAATTTGTTCGGAAAGATATAGGTTATTAGTATATAAGTTTAATGTTATTTGATCCACACTCCATACCAGTTGGTGGCGGTAATGCACTAAAAATTTGTTTGTCAACCGCCAAAAAAAACTACATAGAAGAAGTAGTAGAAGCTTCTGGTCACTTCATAGGGGATCATAGAGCTGAGTATCTTTGGTTACTTTTGTGTTTGAAATTCACCGAGGAAATGCCTGAGCCGAAAACAGCAGTCAAGAAGGGCGTCAAGAAAGCATAGGTGAAACCGGCTGTAGGCAAGGCGGGCAAGAAGCGCAGGAGGTCAAGGAAGGAGAGTTATGCCATCTACATCTACAAAGTGATGAAGCAGGTTCACCCTGACACCGGCATCTCCTCCAAGGCCATGAGCATCATGAACTCTTTCGTGAACGATATTTTCGAGCGTATCGCGGACGAGGCTTCCCGCCTGGCGCATTATAACAAGCGGGCGACCATCAGTTCCAGGGAGATTCAGACCGCCGTGCGCCTGCTTCTGCCCGGGGAACTGGCTAAGCACGCCGTGTCGGAAGGGACAAAGGCTGTAACCAAGTACACCAGCTCCAAGTAAACATCCACTCAATGCTGACGAAACACCGAAAACCGAAAGGCTCTTTTAGGAGCCACTCACATTTTCACTTAAAAGTGTTGCTGTAATATTTCGACATTGAATTACAGCAAAATACTTTCTGAGTGTTATCTTAGTTATTTCAAATGCTGTTTCCTGATTAAATGTGGTTTCAGTACCCCGGACATTCCTGGTGTCTCGGTTACATTCACCCCCTTCCTTCGAATTAGCTTGTGCCAGTCATCATAAGTTGTTTCCACGGGGAGCCGATCAGTGCTTTATTTGTTGAAGGTATTGCGGTTTATTAACTTCTGTCCTCATGTGATTCAGAGCATTTAAATAAATAAGTACTGACATCGGAACAGGAGTATAATAATGCTCCAGTCAGAATATCAAACAATAAACACATATCTATACATCTGTGATTCTGGAATCCGGACAGTAGTGGATCGTTGTTTGCTGTAGATTATGGTTTTATTCATGAGGACGTAACGGGGAGCGAGAGTTAGCCCGGGTGGTTTATAACAAGACGCGCGAGTGGAGGCGCGTCCACACAAGGCATACGAAGCGGTCCTCTGAACGGAAATACCCAGCCGGTGCTCAGCCCTTTGATAGACACCGTAGGTGGCTCTGAAAAGAGCCTTTGGGTCGTTAGATTGAGGTTTCGCTGATCTACTTGCTCTTGGTGCCAGAGGCTGCGCTGGTTTTCCTGGGCAACAGCACGGCCTGGATATTGGGCAGCACCCCGCCTTGAGCGATGGTCACCCCACCCAGCAGCTTGTTGAGCTCATCGTCGTTGCGGACGGCCAGTTGCAGGCGTCTGGGGATGATGCGGCTCTTCTTGTTGTCCCGGGCCGCGTTGCCGGCCAGCTCGAGGATTTCAGCCGTCAGATACTCGAGCACAGCAGCCAGATAGACCGGGGCTCCTGCACCCACCCGCTCACCATAGTTGCCCTTTCTCAGGAGCCGATGAACACGACCCACCGGGAACTGCAGTCCGGCCCGGGACGAGCGTGACATAGGCTTAGCCTTGGCTTTGCCGCCGGTTTTCCCTCGTCCAGTCATTTCCACCAACTTCTACGCACAAAGAATGAGGACATCCTCCCGCACTCGCCCTTCTTGTAGCTTCTAGAGGAATGCGGTGGAGCGCTTCCCATTGGTGGCGCAGCGCTTCATCTCATTGGTGATTTCAAATAGGCCAATCGTACAGCTGCCTCTTTCTCCAATGAGCAGACAACAACCGGAGTTGCGCGGAAAATAACCGCCAGGCCCCAAAATAACAGGTTTGAAAAGCCCGCCCAAAAAGAAAATGTCTTTTCAGGCAAAAAAGTAAAAATAATGACACATATGTGTGTGATACTGGAACCCGCATCCCAATTATTTTATCCTAACCCACCAACAAGACACACCCAATGTGAATTAATTACGTAAGAGATTCTTAAGAACGCATTCTTACCATTTTAAACTCCTAACTTATGGGTGCAAACACTATTCATATAAATGTTAGAGATCCCTCTTTGCATAAAGGACATTAGACTATTGACGATCAACAGTGGTGGGTTACTCCATTGTCAGGTGTGGACAGGAGATTCTGTGATGACAGGCGAGACTCGAGGATGGTATGTTGTCTCCCTGGTGCCACCTCCAAAGGGATCACACTACTGGCTATACCTTCCCATCTCCACACCTTTCTACATTCCACCGCTCCTCCGTAACTCCTTGGTCAACTTGTCCCTTCCAACCCAAACCACCCCCTCCCCAGGTACTTTCCCCTGCAACCACAGGAGATGCAACACATGCCGCTTTACCTCCCCCTTCGACTCCATCCAAGGACCCAACCAGTCTTTCCAGGTGAGGCAGAGGTTCACTTGCACCTCCTCCAAGCTCATCTACTGCAACCGCTGTTCCAAGTGTCAACTTCTCTACATCGGCGAGACCAAGCGCAGGCTCGGCGATCATTTCGCTGAACACCTCCGCTCAGTCCGTCTCAACCAAGCTGATCTCCCGGTTGCCCAGCACTTCAACTGCCCCTGCCATTCCTAATCTGACCTTCCTGTCATGGGCCTCCTCCATTGTCAGAGTGAGGCCCAGCGCAAATTGGAGGACCAGGACATACATCACTTGGGTGATTGAAAAACAGCGGTATGAATGTTGGCTACCTGAAGTTAGAGAACTTCTGGTAGCCCTTGCCCACCCACTCCTTTCAAATCCTCCCACTAGTCCCACTGTCTCTGCCAACTTTGTTTCTTTGTCCTACCCCCTCCCCTGACATCAGTCTGAAGAAGGGTCTCGACCCAAAATGTCGCCTATTTCTTCTCTCCATAGATGCTGCCTCACCCACAGAGTTTATCCAGCATTTTGTATCTACCTTTGATTTTAACAGCATCTGCAGTTCTTTCTTAAACAGGGAGAATGAGTTGGTGCAGGGGGCAGGAATTTGGATTTCTAGACCACTGAGATATCTTCTGGGGCATGGGTGACCTTTACAAAAGGGATGGGTTGTACCTTAATGGAGGTGTGGACCAACATTCTGGCGGGCAGGTTTGCTAGTGCGACACGGGTCAGTTTAAACTCAACAGTGGGCGGGTCTACAACGTGGAATGTATATGGGATGATTTTCTAAAACAATATGTGAGGAGCCGACAAGAGGGCAGGACATCCTGGACTGGGTATTGTGTAATGAGGAATTATTAGTTAGTGATCTTGTTGTGCAAAGCCCCATGGGCAACAGTGACCATAATATGGTGGAATTCTGCATTAGGATGGAGAGTGACACGGTTAATTCACACTATGGTCCTGAACTTAAAGAAAGGAGACCTTGAAGGTATGAGACGGGAATTGGCTAGGATAGATTTGCAAATTATACTTAACGGGTTGACGGTGGAGATGCAATGGCAAAGATTTAAAGACCGCGTGGATGAACTCCAAAAATTGTTCAACCCTATCAGGCAAAAAGTGGGGTCTCAACTGTGGCTTATGAGGGAATTCAAGGATAGTGTTAAAAACAAGGAAGAAGTAGAGAATTGGCCAGAGGAAGCAGCAAACTGGAAGAGAAATGATAGAACTCAACAGAGCATAAAGGGGTTAATTAAGAGGGGTAACAATAAGAGCATGAAAGAAACCTTGTGGGGAAATAAAAATGGACTAAAAGCATCTTTAGATATTGTAAGGGTTTTCTGCGTCGAGCTTTCGCCCGACCTAAGGTCCCTGTGGTTTGCTCTGGTCCCTCGACCAGGCCGCGCACACTGGTTCCCCGTGAGTGGCTCGACTCACTCACCCCCTATGGTTCTAGACAATGGACTTAGTTGCAGGAGCGTTGAAAGTGCAGAAAATTCAACCAGGCCAGATTTGAATACCAGGGTTTAAACAGGAATAAAAACTTTTATTTAGCGGTTAGGACTACGGTACATGAATACTTTGACACAGTTCTATAAGGCATATGCATAATTACAGTTCCTGTTTCGGGATCATAGACGCAATAACTACGATACAATACTCGAGTGCGGGATGGGGAACGTACGGCACATCGTAAAATTTGCCAGCACATCTACACTTACACCCACGTTAATATAACCCCCTCCCCCTCCCCTCTACACTAAACTATGTCCAGGATGTGCAGGATCGGGGTACATGCTCACCATGGGGCATTTACTGAGGTTACTGGCTGGTCATGCTGCTTCCTCCGATTAGGTGGCTGTGGAAGGGTCGTCGGCGGTCGTCTCGGTGTTTCAGGTGGTCCCGGGGGTTCACCTCGCCCAGGGGTCCTACTGCTTTCCTTTTCTTTCCACGTGGCGGGGACTCCAGCCGGAGTGTGTGTCACACTAGACACCGTGTACTTTTTAAGCGCTGTCCTGTGTCCTCTCTCTCTCTCCGCAAGTCTCCAGATTCGTTCAGTGACTCCTTCCGTGTCTCCCTCCTTTTTCCTTTCTTAAACCCAAAAATCGTGGCAATTTATTATAATCCTGACCCGTCGTATACCCGCCAGATCTCGGGATCTCTATGCTTACAAGGTGGGGTTCGAGCTCTCTCTTTGTTCTGCGTTATGTTCGGGAGTACCGGTGATGGCTAGACGGTCTGTTAATTTGTTTCTCGATAGAGGTGATGGGTTTAACTGGTTTTCCCATCACCGGCCAGGTAGGTTTCTATGGGCTATTGTGCTCCCTTAACGAGATTAACTATGTAGGTCGGCTTGGGGCATTGTGATGCCTGCTGATGTCAGCGCCCCAGTGTCTGGACTTCGACCTGGTTTCGGGGGTTTCTGCACGGCCAATATCCATCTATTGTTCACACCGTGACTTTGCAGAAACCCAGAGACTGGGCTGTGGGATTTCGCTTTTGTGGCTGGTCACGAGGTCCCGCGGCCATCGTGGGCCCCACTGATTGTGACATCCCTTGTTAAAACTGACCGCAGCTTTTCTCTCAGTCCCAGTCCCGTATAAAAAATGTCCAAAATGCAGCTCTTTGGTTTTGTTGATTGTAGCATGAGGGAAAACTTCTCAAATCTTACAGTCCCTCCTGTTGATTTGCATAACCCCAGCTTATCGAATCAATTAAATAATGTGGTTCAGCAATGTTTTCCCGATTCCCCACATCCAGACCCCTGAGGTTTTAACTAACTAGTGCCCCATTACGAACATACAGTCCCCATCTTTTAGGCTGACCTATACTTTCCGTGTCCCAGGCAAAACTATATTACAAACATTTGCATTTTGTGTCTACCTATACACTTACACCTTGCCCCAGGCCGATGCTTCCGCCATCCTCCTGCTGGTGTAAGCTTTAATGCAGGACATGAAAACAAAACCACAGCAAAACGATATATTTTCGTGCATTCTTTCAAAACAATCACTTTTTTCCCCACCATTTCGAAAAGGACAATACAAAACACAGTTCACTCGGTGTTGAGGGGGGCCATCCTCCTAGCAGCTTGCGGCTGGGTCCTGCTCGCCCACCCGCATGTAACGGTCTCTCCATTCTCCTTTATTTACCCGGTCATTGAGGCGCTGCCCTCCTTTACATTTCACACATAGTAAATATAACAGTATTCCTGCTTGTACAATAACTAATGCGTGTGACGCTATCCTAACCCAAGACGGGACCTCGATAGTGGTGAACAGGTCCCACCATGGTGGAACCACAATGTCCAATATCTCAGACCCTATCTCTCTTGTCTTTTGCTCCAGGGTGTAAAAGTGCGTTTATGATATGGCGACTGCCTTTAACAGGGTTGTGAGATGTTCGGGGAGAGGGGGAATGGCGTACCCGAAAAGCGTTACAAATCGCTGCAGGTCGGTGAAGTTTTACTGTACAGTTAGGTGAACCGTGGAGGGGTCCTTGCAGTCAGAAACGGGTGAATTGCTCATGGGGAACAAGGACATGGCAGACCAATTGAATAACTACTTTGGTTCTATCTTCACTAAGGAAGACATAAATAATCTGCCGGAAATAGCAGGGGACCGGGGGTCAAATGAGATGGAGGAACTGAGTGAAATCCAGGTTAGCCGGGAAGTGGTGTTAATAAATTGAATGGATTAAAGGCCGATAGATCCCCAGGGCCAGATAGGCTGCATCCCAGAGTACTTAAGGAAGTAGCCCCAGAAATAGTGGCTGCATTAGTGATAATTTTTCAAAACTCTTTAGATTCTGGAGTAGTTCCTGAGGATTGGAGGGTAGCTAATGTAACACCACTTTTTAAAAAGGGAGGGAGAGAGAAAACGGGGAATTACAGACCAGTTAGTCTAACGTCAGTAGTGGCGAAACTGCTAGAATCAGTTATTAAAGATGGGATAGCAGCACATTTGGAAAGTGGTGAAATCATTGGACAAAGTCAGCATGGATATAGGTAGCAGCCATGTCATGCAGCTCGTCAGTTTTTCAACCTTTTTTAATTTTTTTAGTATGTTTTAAAGTCTGTATTTAATGTGTCTTTGTGTGTTTTATGTGGGGGGTGGTGTGGGGGGGTGAGGGGGAAACCGCTTCGGTCGCCTCCTCCACGGAGAGGCGAGTTTTTCCAGGTCGCCTCCCCCGTGGCCTAACATCAAGGATCGACGCGGCCTTTCCCGGAGACGCGCCCGGGGCTTCAGCGGCGGGCGCAGCGTGGACTCTCGGCGTGGAGCGGGTGAGCCCTCGCTGGGGCTCGCTGGAGGGGAGCGCTCCGTTTCGCTGACCCGGGGCAGCCGGCAGCCTGAAGTCGCAGCCTGAAGCCGCGGTCTGCAGAGCTCCAGCTGGTGCGGCGTCTACAGCCCGGGATCTCACGTTGGGGACCCGGGGGAAGAAGAAGCCATCACTGCCGGCCCGCGGCCGACTTCTACCGCGGGTCCGGCATGGACTTACCATCGCCCCTGGAGGGGAGCTTCGACCGCCGGCCCTGCAGTCTACGGTGCTTCTGGCTGCGGCGGGGACTTTAAATTTTGACCGCCGGCGTGCGGCCTACAACAACTTAAAGCCGCGGTCTCCGGTGAGGAAGAGCCGATCCTGGACTGACTCTGGACTCTGGTCCTGACCACGGGGGGGAAATGGAGGAGGACTGGCCACATTTTGTGCCTTCCACCACAGTGATGAATGCTGTGGTGGATGTTTGTGTGACAGTTTTATTGTGGTTGTGTGTTCTTTATTATTGTATCGCTGCAGACAACCCAAATTTCCACCAGCCTGGCTGTGTGGCAATAAATGATATCTAATCTAATCTAATTTATGAAGGGTAAATCATGTCTGACGAATCTTATAGAATTTTTCGAGGATGTAACTAGTAGAGTGGATAAGGGAGAACCAGTGGATGTGTTATATCTGGACTTTCAGAAGGCTTTCGACAAGGTCCCACATAAGAGATTAGTATACAAACTTAAAGCACACGGTATTGGGGGTTCAGTATTGATGTGGATAGAGAACTGGCTGGCAGACAGGAAGCAAAGAGTAGGAGTATACGAATCCTTTTCACAATGGCAGACAGTGACTAGTGGGGTACCGCAAGGCTCAGTTCTGGGACCCCAGCTATTTACGATATATATTAATGATTTGGACGAGGGAATTGAATGCAACATCTCCAAGTTTGCGGATGACACGAAGCTGGGGGGCAGTCTTACCTGTGAGGAGGATGCTAGGAGGCTGCAAGGTGACTTGGATAGGCTGGGTGAGTTGGCAAATGCATGGCAGATGCAGTATAATGTGGATAAATGTGAGGTTATCCACTGTTGGCAAAAACAGGAAAGTAGATTATTATCTGAATGGTGGCCGATTAGGAAAGGGGGAGATGCATCGAGAGCTGGGTGTCATGGTACACCAGTCATTAAAAGTAGGCATGCAGGTGCAGCAGGCAGTGAAGAAGGCGAATGGTATGTTAGCATTCATAGCAAAAGGATTTGAGTATAGGAGCAGGGAGGTTCTACTGCAGTTGTACAGGGTCTTTGTGAGACCACACCTGGAGTATTGCGTACAGTTTTGGTCTCCTAATCTGAGGAAAGACATTCTTACCATAGAGGGAGTACAGAGAAGGTTCACCAGACTGATTCCTGGGATGTCAGGACTTTCATATGAAGAAAGACTGGATAGACTCGGTTTGTACTCGCTAGAATTTAGAAGATTGAGGGGGGACCTTATAGAAACTTACTAAATTCTTAAGGGGTTGGACAGGCTAGATGCAGGAAGATTGTTCCCGATGTTAGGGAAGTCCAGAACAAGGGGTCACAGTTTAAGGATAAGGGGGAAATCTTTTAGGACCGTGATGAGGAAAGCTTTTTTCACACAGAGAGTGGTGAATCTCTGGAATTCTCTGCCGCAGAAGGTAGTTGAGGCCAGTTCATTGGCTATACTTAAGAGGGAGTTAGATGTGGCCCTTGTGGCTAAAGGGATCAGGGGGTATGGAGAGAAGGCAGGTACAGGATACTGAGTTGGATGATCAGCCATGATCATATTGAATGGCGGTGCAGGCTCGAAGGGCCGAATGGCCTACTCCTGCACCTATTTTCTATATTTCTATGTTTCAGGAATGGGGACAATTCGCTGCTGTGCCACTTGAACCTCTGCCCTGGGTTTAAAACAGATGCTACTGTCCCTTACCGGACACGGACCGTGCTGCCCGTGTCGATAGTGCTGCGCGGCAGTGGTAACACAATAGGTGCCACCTCCTATGTATGCCACCTGTGGGGGCACATGGCCCTGTGCCATTGCCTCCATGGTACAATTCATAGGCTTCGCGCCAACAATCCTGAACCCGCACTGCTGTTTCAAAAGGACATTCAAGTGCTGAGGACACAATATAATATGTGCTCCCTGGCTCCGACACCCCGAGAGGTCAGTACCCGTCATCGACTGCTCCCAGCGGATGATGTACGGTGGGACCGCTGCATAGCGAATAAGGGCTCCCCCCTGAATGACTCCAATGTTCTCCACCCTGTACAACGGTGCGGGCCTTGTCGTCTTGCCCAACACCGGCATCCGCACCACTATTCCCATGATTGTGTGGTTTGATTGGCCACAATCTACGGGAACAGGGTACGCCTCCGACGCTAACCTGAGCTGGCACGTAGTGAGCGCGTTCTGGAAGGGTAGCAGCGCTTGTAGGTGTTTGTTACTGATCCAGGATGGGATCAATCCTTGTTTCAGGTCCTCGAGGTTGCTGCGGCCCTCGCCCAGCAACCACGCCCCGTACAGTACGCACACCTCATTTTGCGCTGCCTGATCGGACACGTTCCGATCTTCCCTAATCATTGCGTTCACCGCGCCAGCATGCCTTTCCAGCTCAGCGATGATCTCGCGCAGGTGTAGTGTCATCGCCTGGTCCTCATGCAGCTCGGACCCGGCGACCTTGTTCCCATCCGTGAGGAAGCCTTTCAACTGCGACTTTAACCCGTTAATCTGGGTCTGCAGCTCCATGTTATCTAGAGCGTTGACCACAGATGTCCCGGTGTTAAAGCCCGTAAACACATCATTCACTACACCCCTCCTTAGCCTCCCCGTCTGACCCCAGTCCTCCGGCTCTTGGCTATACAAGCTCTCCTTGTCCACGCTGGCAAGGTCGAACTCGTAAAATTGCCGGAACATGTTAATCAGTAGCACCTGGTACAGTCTTTCAGTTTCCCTGTGGCACCACTCCGGCAACCGCACCTCAGTGAGGTTTAAGATCACCGAGGCCACCGCGTAGTGCACCCCGTGGTACAATACCTGGTCAGTTGGTATCAGTACCAGGCCATTCCCGGGCCCCTTAGTGGTTTTAGGGCACTCGCCCTCCAGTGCTACTGCCAGCGGAACTGTGGGAGGGGTTGTGCGCGGTCGTGTGATGAGTTCAGTGGCGTTTGCCGGGATCGGGGAAAGGGGGACCCCACAAGCCTGCGAGCTAACATCCCACCTCATCCCCTTACCGTCATCCTGCCACTGTCTGTGGAAAAATATGCTGTTGCCCGTGGGGCAGCGATACCTCGAACCCCACATACACATATAGATCCCTTCATCCGGTTCCCACCATTTGTCCCAACACACACTCAACTGTTCATTAGTCCCAGAAATAGTTCTGTGAGTATTGTTGTTAAGTCTCTCCCACTCAACAGTGGAGTTGGCCATTGTCCGACTTGTTTTCCTCAGCCACCACCGCCTGCTCGCGGGGACCTTCCCCGTGCATACCAGGCAGATCCTTTTGCCCACGGTGGCGCTTATTCTTTGGGCGACGATGTTGACTCTCGGGCACAATAATGCAGTGTCCCGATAAGCAAAGCCTGAGGCGCTGGAATATTCTGAAGAGTTCGATCCCAGCCACCCCGGCCACCGGCCTTCATGAAAGTGAACTGCGGTCTCCTCCGCTTCTCTCCTTCCAGTCCCATCGGTCGCGATGGGAGCCGTGTACCTGGAGCAGCCGTAGACGATGATGTCCTTGGTGCGGCCCCGATAGGCCCATCCACATCCAATCGCCGTGGCGACGATCCACCATACGAGTGCCTCCTTCCGCTCCAGAAAACAGATACAATATGTTGGGGAGCGCTTGGCTTTGTTAAACGCCCCTGCGGCCGGGTCTCTTGACCCTCAGCCCGCACCCCACACCTGCATCCTGGACGCATCAACTTTGTCTAAAACAATTCCCCCAAACTTATCTATATTACCTATCCTTATCCTTATCTACACTGTAATACAGCGCCGCCTTCCCAGGGTGGCTCAGCTAATCCCTGTCAAGGCTGCAGCGGGTCGTCTCCTGCGGCTGCACCACGCTGTCTCCCACCTTTGACCCTCCGCAGCCTGTCGCTGCCTATCGGGGGCTAAACCTCCTCTCAAACGCTAAACTCCCGTACCTCGGGGCGTGATTGACCTCTGGCCAAAACTTTCTAGGTTGGGGTTCCCTATTAGACCTACGGAGAGTCACCTTAGACACTGCCCCCTGGACAGCCTGGCTGAGGACCGGTTCCTGCCGTGTCACAGCTCGGGTACCTCCCGCAGCTGCCGACCCTGGCCCCTCCTCATCCAGCTCTGCCCCCCCGGTGCTGGGTATTCTCGCGGCATCCGGCCTCACCCTGCCTGTACCTACAGGTGGTGAGCCTCCGCCCGCTACCCCCGCCTTCCTGGTGCTTGAGTCGAGAACGTTACTGTCGTCCCCCTCCGACTCCGACTCCTCCGTAATGGGGTCCAGCCCCTGGTCGAGCTGATCAGGCTCTTCCTCGTCTGAATCCCACCCAAAACGCGAGACTCTCCGTTCCTGGAGGATGTCCCCCCCCCCCCTCACGCAGGCAACCTTGCCTGTCTGCGTGACCTGCCTCACCCTTGGCTGTGAGTCCCCACTCACAGGGCTGGCCCCTGTGTTTGACCCCTGTGCTCCAGGCTTATATGATTTGCACTGGTTAATGTGAAACCATTTAACCTGCTGGGGCATCTTCACGGCGTAGACCATGGGCTGGCTTTTTCTACAATGTTGTAGGGCCCCATGTAGAGTGGTTCGAAACTACCTACCCTAGCGTAGTTCCGAACCATTACTAATTCTCCTACCTCCCACTCCTGCAGCTTGTGCGGCTCCAGCAACAGCTTGTTGCTCAGGTGCTGCCTTCCCATGTTCCCAGCCCGTGGACCTGCTTCAGATGCTCGAAGAGATGCTGGACAAACCTGTCCCTCTTAACTTCCTCGAGCTGACCCTCCGTGAGCACCGGGGCCAGAACATGGGTGGGAGTGCGCATAACCCTGCCAGTCATCGGCTCGTACGGGGAATACCCCGTGCTCTTTGACTGGCTGGCCCTGATCCCCATGAGGACTAGGGGCAGGACCTCCGCCCATTTTTGGGGCGAGCCCATGGCCTCCTTCCTCAACCTTTCTTTCAGGGTCCTATTCATGCGCTCCACAATCCCTGATGACTGAGGATTGTGGGCTACGTGCCACTTCCCCTCAATGCCCAGGAGCATGAGGGTGTTCTGCATCACCTGTCTGGTGAAATGACTCCCTTGGTCGGACTCCACAAACCGAGGGAGCCCCCACCGCGAGAACACCTCCCGGACCAGGATCTTGGCAGTACCCAGTGCCGTAGCTGTCTTACAGGGAAAAGCTTCCACCCACTTAGAGAACACATCTATCAGGACGAGGCAGTACTTATAGCCTCCTTGGGTGGTGGGCAAGGGCCCGATGTAGTCGATCTGGTTCGACTGCCAAGGTCCCTCCGCCCTCCTGACGTGTCCCATGGGCGCTTTCCTTTTCTGGGGGTCTGGGTTATTGGCAGCACAGACGAGGCAGCTGGCGCAGAACTCGCGGACATCGTCCCTAAGCCCCGGCCACCATCCCGCCTGCTCTATCCGCTGCCACGTAACCTCCGGTCCGGAGTGCCATGGCCCTGGACCCTCGTGTGCCAGCTGGAGGAACTCCCTCCTGTGCTGCTGTGGCACAACCCACTGTTCGGCATTGAAGAGCATGCCTTCTTTTACGGAGAGGGCCGCCTTACTGTAGAGACCCTCTACCTGTTCGCCCTCACTAACCGCTCTGAGGATGGCTTTTGAAACAGGTTCCTGAGCTTGGACGGTCCTCAGGTCCAGCGGCAATGTGACCTTTGGGTTCCGACGTTTCCCTCCATACCCTGGATCGCTGCTATCTGCCTGGGCCCATAGGGGTCCCAGAAAATGCCACTGCGGTCGCCCTCCTTAGCCAGGGCGTCCGCCTGTTGGTTGCCCTCCCCCCGGGGCTCTGTGGCGGAATGGGCCTTCACCTTGTGAATGAAGGCCTCCCCTCTCTCCCCTACTGCGGCCAAGATCTGCTCTAGCAGGGGCTTAACTGTTAAAAGCCTTCCCTCCGAGGAAGTGTATCCGTGACGGGACCAGATGGCCAGGTACTCGGTACACGAGTTGCAGGTGAACATGCTGTCCGAGCAGATCGTGTACGGGGTTGGGAACATCTCTGGGTGGGTAGCGATGTATGCTACTGCGGACAGCTCGGCCTGCGCGCTCATGGTGCTGGGGAGCTTAATCGCCAAAGCAATGCCTGCCTCGAGGTCATAAACTCCACACCCCGTGAGTCGTTCGCCAGCTGACACCGTGCTGGAGCCGTCCACATAGATCTCCCGGCCTGTGGGATGGATCCCAGCCCGTAAACCTATGTCGACGTCCCAAACCCCCTCCACGGAACACCGATGGGCCGTTCCGGGATATACCAAATTGGCCCCGAGCTTGGGCTCGCACAGGCCATCAACCTTCAGATCCATCTGTGAAAGGAGGAGGGTCCAGCGCGAGATGCGGGCGCTGCTGACAGTCCCATCCTTGATCCTTCCACCCAGAAGCATCTGGGTGGGTGTGTGGTGGGTGAGGAGAGTGATGGGAGAGATCCCTGTGAAGATTAACGACCTCTTCACTGCCCAATGCGTGGCTAAAAGGTGCCTCTCACAATTGGAGAAACTCCTCTCCACATCGGTGAGCACCCTGGAGGAGTACACCACTGGTCGCAGCCTGCCGTGCAGCTCCTGCAGCAGCACGGCACTCAGGCTGTCCCCACCGGCTGCCACCTCCAGAAAAAAAATCATTTCTCTCTATCTATGGCTCCTAAGGCTGGTGCGGTTTGCAGATCCCTTTTTCACTTCTCGAACGCGGCCTGGCAACCCTCATCCCAAGACCACTCCACTCCCTTGTGTAGGAGTCGGAGTAGTGAGGCTGCGGTGGCCACGTAGTCCTCGATCAAGTCCCTGCAATACCCGGCCAATCCCAGGAAAGACCTCACACCCCTTACTGTGCAGGGAATCGGCAACTCCTGTACTGACTCCCTCCTAGCCTTATCTATGGCCCTTTCCCCGGCGCGGATGATCAGACCCAAGAATTTTACTTCTGGAAGACCGAACCGTGCCTTTTTCGGGTTTACCTTAAAACCCTTCCTAGCCAGCAGCTCTAGCAGCTCGGCCAGCAGTGGACCTTGCTCCTCCTTCGTGTCTGTGAACAGGAGGAGGTCGTCCACATACTGCACCATCTGGTGGCACTGGCTAAATTCCCTCAGGCTATCCGCCATACACTGGTGTAAAATGCTGGGGCTGTTGTGGAAACCCTGTGGCAAGCAGTTCCATGTGTACTGTTGCCCTTTAAAGGTAAAGGCAAACTTGTACTGGTCCTCCCGTTGTTGGCTATTGACTGACATTGGCTATCTCCAAATCGGATTCCGCCTCCTTGGGGAAATTGTACTGCCTCTGGGGTCTGGTCATGGGGTCCCCGTCTACTCTAACCTCGAAACCGACTACCCTACCACAATCGTGTTTGTGGGTCGCAAACGCGTTCAGGTTGTTCCCCACACACTCTTGCAGTTTGGCCGGGACCTCCGCCACCATGCGCTCGAGGTCGTAACCCTCGGGCGGCTTCATGGTGCACAGTCCCTTTCCCCTCTTCTCCCCTAATCACCATTATCTCACCCTTACTGCCCTTGTCCACCCAAAGGCAGTGGTTCCGTAAGTCCATGAGGATCCCATGGCTTACCAAAACATCGGATTCAATGATCCCCTTCCCACCCCCTGCTGTCCACTTCTTCAGGATACACTCCCATGTGGTGCGGAGTGCACCCAAATGAATGGACAGCGGGATGGAACGCGCGCCAGCCTGTTCTCTCCCTGTGAACCCCGCCAGTGCGAAAGGGGCCTCCGTGGACAGGGGAGAGTCAAAGGGTTCCTCTGTGTGGACCACGGTGCATGAAGCCCCCGTGTCCACCAGGTAACTGCCAGTTTGCCTCTCCACTACCATCACCACAAGCGGCCTCTTCCGCGCATCGCAGTGGAGCGGACACAGATAGGCGGGCTGCGCGGGCTGATGTCATTGGGGAATGTCCAGTGCCCGTCCCCCGCACCCGGGGAGCCGGTAGCGACTGCCACCTTCCCCTGTGCGGCCATGAGGGACCGCATCACCTCGATCATCGATTCGATAATCTCGGGCTTAACTTGGACATCGGCGCGCAGGGTGGCGCCAACCCTATCTTCCTTGGTGTGGGCCCTGCAATCCTTCCTCCAGTGCCCCACTTTACCGCACCTGAAACACTTGGACTGTGCGGTAGGGTTACCCACCTGTCGCCACTCCTTTTGGGCCTGTGCAATAGCCTCCGCCACGTGCACCTTCCCTTTTACGAGTCGGGTAGACGTGCTCCGGGTGTTTCTATATCCTATGGTGAGACGGTCCAAAACCGCCTCCTCCGTGCTATTTGTGGGATCAAACCAGGCTCTCGCCTGCTCCCAGACGGCCGTCAGGCTGTTTGACACCAAACATCGGAGCCACTGGGCTCTCCCATTCCCGACCAGGTCATCCCGTGCGGGGACGTGCGGGCAGCTGCTCTGATACACTGACCACAGTCGCGCCGCAAAAACCTTTGGGGGTTCTCCCTCCATCTGGAGGGTCTTCACCAATCGGTCAAATGGACCCTCATCATCCATCCCCAAAACTTCCAGGACCTCGTCCCGTAGGAGATCGTAGGTCCTGGTCCCTCTTTTACTCTCATCTGAGAGGCATTGGAGGATTGAGCTGTCCAGGGAGAACAGCAAAAGTTTTGCCCTTTCTCCCTCGTCGCAACCGTTGATTGTGGCGGTTTGCTCGACCTCCCTAAAATGCAGCGACGGGTCCCCTGATTCGGACAATTTCTTTACATGCCCAATCATGGCCCTTAACTGCTGGGAGTAGTGGGGCACCACGATCTCGCTTTGAATGGGTCCGGCGTCCCCATTTGGCGCGGTGGGTCCCCGTCTGGTTTCCAGGACTGGGCACATGGGCGCCGGTGCGGAGTCCTCGACCGGGAGCTCCCGCGCCTCTCTCTCCCCTACACTACCCCTTTCCCAGGATGCCTCGTAGCTAGGGGGATCGTGGAGTCTGGGGGCCGAAGCCACCACGGTCTTTCTGAGGGCCGGAACTGGGACCTTCGCAACTGCTAGCGACTGGCTCGCTGGTAGGTTCATTAGGTAGACCAGCCCGCTTGCTTTATTTAAAGCACTCCGCAGACCATCTATCTCCTGCAGGTAGACCCGGGGTCGGCCTCTTCCAACCTGTCCTCCAAAGCCATTTTGTAGGCTGCCCTAACTCCCTTGAGGTTCTCTTCCTGGGCCTCCAGCTGGCGGCTCAGGGAAGCGCACTGCTCCCTGAGCTTGCCCCCACTGAGCATGGCCTCAGTGATCTTGCACTCCATCAGCTCTACCCTGGCCTCGTGGCGGTTGGTCACGGCCCGGCGCTCCTTGTTTAAGGAGTCCAGAGCCTCAATCAACTGGTGCCCACCCGCGGCCTTCTCCTCTACCTCCTCAAGAAGGTCCCTGATCTGGGCTGCCTGCGCCACAATCACGCGTTCCAAGAGCTGGACCTGTTTTTTCTAACATGTCAGCTTTCTCCACAGATTTCTTATGGGCTTTGCTGGCCGTCCACCGGATCACTGCATCCAGTGGGCGCTTGTCCTCCAATAAATCACAAATCCACTGTTTGGTAATATTGACCTTACTAAAAACATAGTCCGCAATGCGCTCGTCCATTATGTCCCTAGTCTTCAACTCCTTTTCTGGCACCCTATCGTCCTGCTGCCAGTGTCCCTTCGTGGTCGCCATAATCTGTAAGGGTTTTCTGCGTCGAGCTTTCGCCCGACCAAAGGTCCCTGTGGTTTGCTCTGGTCCCTCGACCAGGCCGCGCACACTGGTACCCCGTGAGTGGCTCGACCCACTCACCCCCTACGGTTCTAGACACTGGACGTAGTTGCTGGAGCGTTGATAGTGCAGAAAATTCAACCAGACCAGATTGAAGACAAGGGTTTAAACAGGAAAAAAAACTTTTATTTAGCGGTTGGGACTACGGTACATGAATACTTTGACACAGTTCTATAAGGCATATGCATAATTACAGTTCCTGTTTCGGGATCATAGACGCAATAACTACGATACAATACTCGAGTGCGGGATGGGGAACGTACGGCACATCGTAAAATTTGCCAGCACATCTACACTTACACCCACGTTAATATAACCCCCTCCCCCTCCCCTCTACACTAAACTATGTCCAGGATGTGCTGGATCGGGGTACATGCTCACCATGGGGCGATTACTGAGGTTACTGCCTGGTCATGCTGCTTCCTCCGATTAGACACCGTGTACTTTTTAAGCGCTGTCCTGTGTCCTCTCTCTCTCTCCGCAAGTCTCCAGATTCGTTCAGTGACTCCTTCCGTGTCTCCCTCCTTTTTCCTTTCTTAAACCCAAAAATCGTGGCCAGTTATTCTAAACCTGACCCGTCCTATCTCCCGCCAGATCTCGGGATCTCTTTGCGTACAAGATGGGTTTCGAGCTCTCTCTTTGTTCTGCGTTATGTCCGGGAGTACCGGTGATGGCTAGACGGCCTGTTAATTTGTTTCTCGATAAGAAGTGATGTGTTTAACTGGTTTTCCCATCACCGGCCAGGTAGGTTTCTATGGGCTATTGTGCTCCCTTAACGAGATTGACTATATAGGTCGGCTTGGGGCATTGTGATGCCTGCTGATGTCAGCGTCCCCGTGTCTGGACTTCGACCTGGTTTCGGGGGTTTCTGCACGGCCAATATCCATCTATTGTTCAGGCCATGACTTTGCAGAAACCCAGAGACTGGGCTGTGGGATTTCGCTTTTGTGGCTGGTCACGAGGTCCCGCGGCCATCTTGGGCCCCACTGATTGTGACATCCCTTGTTAAAACTGACCGCAGCTTTTCTCTCTCTCAGTCCCGTATAAAAAATGTCCAAAATGCAGCTCTTTGGTTTTGTTGATTGTAGCATGAGGGAAAACTTCTCAAATCTTACAGATATGGAAAAAGGAAAAGGTTAGTGAAGACAAATATCAGAGTTACAATCAGAGTCAGGTGACTTGAAAATGGGAAACAAGGAAATGGCAGAACTATTAAACGAGTATTTTGCTTCTGTCTTCACTGAAGAAGATACAAACAATCTCCCAGAAATACTAGGGGACCGAGGATCTATTGGGAGGGAGGAAGTGAAGGGAATCTACATTAGTCAGGAAATGGTGTTAGGTAAACTGTTGGGACTGAAGGCACATAAATCCCCAGGGCCTGATGGTCTGCATCCCCGAGTACTCAAGGAGGTAGCCCTAGAAATCGTGGATGCATTGGTAATCATTTTCCAATAGACAATAGACAATAGGTGCAGGAGTAGGCCATTCGGTCCTTCGAGCCAGCACCGCCATTCAATCGGATCATAGCTGATCATCCCCAATCAGTACCCCATTCCTGCCTTCTCCCCATATCCCCTGACTCCGCTATCTTTAAGTATCCATAGAACTGACCTCCGCCGCCCTCTGAGGCAGAGAATTCCACAGATTCACAACTCTCTGTGAGAAAAAGTGTTTCCTCGTCTCCGTTCTAAATGGCTTAGCCCCTATTCTTAAACTGTGGCCTCTGGTTGTGGACTCCCCCAACATCAGGGACATGTTTCCTGCCTCCAGCGTTTCCAAAGCCTTAACAATGTTATATGTTTCAATAAGGTCTCCTCTCAACCTTCTAAACTCCAGAGTGTACAAGCCCAGCCGCTCCATTCTCTCAGCAAATGACAGTCCTGCCATCCCGGGAAAAATGAAAAATTACATCAACCATGTAAACCTACGGTGCACTCCCTTAATAGCAAGAATGTCCATCCTCAAATTAGGGGATCAAAACTGCACACAATACTCCAGGTGTGATCTCACTAGGGCCCTATACAACTGCAGAAAGTCCTCTTTGCTCCTACTCTCAACTCAATGTTCAATATACTCTGGATCAGTTCTTGTGGACTGAAGGATAGCTAACGTAACTCCATTTTTTAAGAAAGAGGGGAGAGAGGAAATTAGTTTGCCTTGCATCTGTATAGGGGAAGATGCTTGAATGATTATTAAAGATGTAATAGCAACGCATTTCGAAAGCAGTCAAAATTGGTCAAAGTGACCATGAATTTATGAAGGGGAAATCATGCTTGTCTAATCTTCTGGAATTTTTTGAGGATATAACAGGCATAATGGATAAGGGAGAACCAGTGGATGTGGTGTATCTGGTATTCCAAAAAGCCTTTGACAAGAGATTGGTGTGCTAAATGTGAGCACATGGTATTGGGGGTAGGGTATTGACATGGATAGAAACATAGAAACATAGAAACATAGAAAGTAGGTGCGAGAGTAGACCACCAGGTCCGTCGAGCCCGCACCGCCATTCGCTCATGGCTGAACACTAAACAGACACACTTACCCACAAACAGTAGACACAAGACACAGAACACAAGACACTACCCTCCCCTTTATACCGCTATCACCCCTCTCCACCCCAAGAACCTCGTGATCTCCTGGGGGAGGCAAAAAACCGGATAAAAACCCAGGTCCAATTCGGGAAAAAAATCCGGGAAATTCCTCTCCGACCCCAATCCAGGCGATCGACACTTGTCCAGGAGATCACTCAGGTCTTACTATACTAACCATACCTAGGTCCATATCCCTGCCCTCTCCCCGTAGCCCCTTATCCCCTTGGCAGCTAAAAAACCATCTATTTTAGTCTTAAATATATTTAAAGTTTCTGCTTCCACTGCTCCCTGGGGCAGTGAATTCCATAAATTAACCACCCTCTGGGTGAAGAAGTTCTTCCTCATCTCAGTTTTAAAAGAGCCCCCCCTTATTCTGCAACTATGTCCCCTAGTTCTAGTTTCCCCGATCATTGGGAACATCCTCGGTGCATCCACCCGATCAAGGCCCCTCACGATCTTATATGTTTCAATGAGATCGCCTCTCATTCTTCTAAACTCCAAAGAGTAGAGTTCCAGCCTACTTAACCTTTCCTCATATGTCAATCCCCTCATTGCAGGAATTAATCTTGTAAACCTTCGCTGCACTGCCTCCAGGGCTAGTACATCCTTTCTTAAGTATGGACCCCAGAACTGTACACAGTATTCCAAATGTGGTCTCACTAATACTGTGTACAGCTGCAGCAAGACCTCCGTGTTTTTATACTCAATCCCCCTAGCAATAAAGGCCAAAACTCCATTGGCCTTCCTGATTGCTTGCTGCACCTGCATACTAACTTTTAGTGATTCATGTACTACTACCCCTAGATCCCTTTGCGTTGCATTACAACGCAGCTCCTCCTCATTTAGAAAATAACTTGCCCTATCATTTTTTTTCCCAAAGTGAATGACTTCACATTTATTAGTATTAAATTTCATCTGCCAAGTTGTTGCCCACTCACCTAGCTTATCTATATCCTTTTGCAGACTCTTCCTATCCTCCTCATCCCCTACTTTTCCTCCCATTTTTGTATCGTCCGCAAATTTTGATATATTACACTTGGTTCCCTCCTCCAAATCATTTATATAAATTGTGAACAACTGGGGTCCCAGCACCGACCCTTGCGGAACCCCGCTAGTTACCGGTTGCCATCCCGAGTATGAACCATTTATCCCCACTCTCTGCTTCCTATTTGTTAGCCAATCCTCTACCCATGCTAATATATTACCCCCAATCCCATAATTTTTTATTTTTAGCAATAGTCTCTTATGTGGCACCTTGTCAAAAGCCTTTTGGAAGTCCAAGTATACCACATCCACCGGTTCCCCTTTATCCACCCGGGTTGTTACTTCCTCAAAGAATTCGAGCAGATTCGTTAAACAGGACTTCCCCTTCACAAAACCATGCTGGTTCTGTCCGATGAAGTCATGTTTATCCAAGTGCCCCGTTAGTGTTTCTTTAATAATTGTCTCTAACATTTTACCCACCACCGATGTTAGACTAACCGGTCTATAGTTACCCGCCTTCTGTTTACTTCCTTTTTTAAATATAGGTGTTACATTGGCCATTTTCCAATCCACTGGGACCGTTCCTGCCTCCAGGGAGTTTTGGAAAATTATCACCAATGCATCCACAATCCCCACCGCTATCTCCCTCAAGACCCTTGGATGTAATCCATCAGGCCCAGGGGATTTATCCTCCTTCAGTCTCATTAATTTCCCTAATACCACCTCCTTGGTGATCTTAATAGTATTTAGCTCCTCCATTCCTACCGCCCCCTGTTTATCCAGCGTTGGAATATTTTTTGTGTCTTCTATGGTGAAGACTGATACAAAATACTCGTTTAATGCCTTTGCCATTTCCATGTTCCCCACCAACAACTCTCCAGTCTCACCCTCCAATGGACCAACGTTCACCTTAGCCACCCTTTTTCTTTTTATATAGCTATAAAAACTCTTACTATTAGTTTTTATGTTGTTCGCTAAATTCCTTTCATAGTCTATTTTCCCCGTCTTAATTAATCTCTTAGTTATTTTTTGCTGACCTTTAAATGCTTCCCAATCCTCTACCCTCCCACTATCTCTGGCTACCTTATATGCCCTTGCCTTCAGCCGAATACTATCCTTTATAGTTTTACTGAGCCATGGCTGACTGTTCTTACCCTTACCCCTTTTTTTCTTCATAGGAATAAATTTTTCTTGAAGGTTATACAGTATACCCTTAGAGAACTGGTTGACAGATAAGAAGCAAAAAGTAGGATTTTTCAGAATGGCAGGCAGTGACATGCAAGGCTCAGTGCTGGGATCCCAGTTATTTACAATATTTATTAACGTTTTAGAAGAGGGAATTAAATATGACATCTTTATGTTTGCGGATAACACAAAGGTGGGTGGCAGTGTGAGCTGCGAGGAGGATGCTATGAGTCTGCAGGGTGACTTGGATAGGTTGGTTGAGTGGGAAGATGCATGGCAGATGCAGTATAATGTGGGTAAATGTGAGGCTATCCACTTTGCTGGGGGAAAAAACTGCAACCGCTGTTCCAGATGTCAAATTATCTACATCGGTGAGACCAAGCGCAGGCTCGGCAATCGTTTCGCTGAACACCTCCACACAGTCTGTCTCAACCAAGCTGATCTCCTGATGGCCCAGCATTTCAACTCCCCCTCCCATTCTGAATCTGACCTTTCTGTCCTGGGCCTCCTCCATTGTCAGAGTGAGGCCCAGCACAAATTGGATGAACTGCACCTCATATTTCGCTTGGGTAGTTTATAACTAGCGGTATGAACATTGACATCTCTAACTTCAGGTAGCCCTTGCTCTCTCTCTCTCCTTCCCAGTCCACCCACTAATCCCACTGTTTCCGCCCACTTTCTTTCTTTGTCTTACCCCCTCCCCTGACATCAGTCTGAAGAAGGATCTCGGCCAGAAATGGCGCCTATTACTTCTCCCCATAGATGCTGCCGCACCCGCTGAATTTCTCCAGCATTTAGTATCTACCTTCGATTTTACCAGCATCTGCAGTTCTTTCTTGAACAGGGAGAAGGAGTTGGTGCAGGGGGCTGGCATTTGGATTTCTAGACCACTGAGATATCTTCTGTGGCAGGGGTGACCTGTACACAAGGGACGGGTTGTACCTTAATGTACCTTAATCCATGTGGCTCGGACCAACATTCTGGCGGGCAGGTTTTCTAGTGCTATGTGGGTGCGTTTAAACTAACAGGGCAGGGGATGGGAACCAATGCAAGGAGACAGAGGGCCTTTAAAGGAGGACAGTAGCCTCCAGCAACCTGAAAGTTTTGTTTGTTAATGCAAGGAGCATTCGTAATAAGGTGGATGAATTGAATGCGCAGTTAGTAGTTAAGGATTATGATATAGTTGGAATTACGGAGACATGGCTCCATGGTGACCAAGGTTGGGAGCTAAACATCCAGGGGTATTCAATGTTCAGGAAGGAAAGTGTGAAATTCAGTAGTTAAAAAGAAAAAACAATAATAGAGCAAAGACAAAAATAATTGCCCAAGTCTATGTAGCTATGGAGCTTAGTTGGAGTTTGTAGTGTTTAATAGTAAGATTAAATGAGAATTTACCAGTTTGAGGTTTGATCTGTATTTTATGAAGAGTTACGATGAGGGATTACGTGAAGAGCCCGCTCAGCACGCATGCGCGCCATACTTCAAAGCAGCGGTGTGGAATCACAGACAGACACAGTTATTGAAATAAACATAGTAAAGAAAAGGAGACCTTAGTTATCAGTTTGACCCATATTATTGAGGGTGGGAGCGGAGGGCACGTAATCCCTCATCGTAACTCCTCATAAAATACAGATCAGACTTCAAACTGGTAAGTTCTCGTTTAATCTTACTATTTTACTTCGGAGTCACGTGAGTGACTACGTGAAGATTTTAAAGCTCTGTGATTTCAAACCATGTAAAAGTTCATACTTCACTCGCTGCCGAAGACTTTCGAGGGAGGAAGTATGTTATCGTAATCAACCATGAATCTGTTTGTGAAAACAATAATGGTGTTATTAACATCAACAAGACCAAATTCTCCCCCGGGCTTAAATTATATAATTTTTGCAGATTATTTTTCTGCAAACGATACAGGTTCTGTCAGTGGTTTGTTATAAAAGTTTGGAACGTATACTCCCTAGACCACCCCGCTGTAGCCAGGATGCGGCACGTCCATGCTCTTAGTCACTGATGTGAATGCTGTCCTGGTGGAGTAAGATGAATACAGGTTAATATGTACTCTAGCAACTCCCAGTACCTGCTTGAGCCACTTGAGATAGTTAGGCTCGTCACCTGACCATAACGTTTCTTGTGGCTGACCCATAAGGCTTTTTCTCTCCCTCGAGGATTACTTATTGTGTCGATGTAGTTCAATAAGTGGGTCATGACACAACCGTGGTTCAGGAGGGTATGCCCGGAATTCCATGACTAGACCTGATGTTCCTGGTCTGCTCTGTTTGCCCAGTCCCTAATAGTAATGTAATGTGGTGTAGTGGACCATATTGTCCAATCGTAGTGGATGGAGGAACTGGACTCTTTGTGCTAAGACAAGGCCATCAGCATGTCCCTTCAGGGTGGGCTGTTCCAGGTTGAGGGACCTGGCTGGTGACCACCCCCTAAGGTACATCAGGTCCACACTGACATCCCAGATTTGGGTGTACCTGGGTCTGGAGGATTAACCTCTCCTGAATTTGATCACCAGCGGGAGGTATCCTATGGCCTGTGGTCCTGGTGCCCGAGTTAAGTAGGCTGACAGAGCACTTCTGGCAGAATCCTTTACTGTGGTGAAGTACTGCCAGAACTCCAGTACAGGTTTTTGTTGTAGTTGAATTTGTAGTTCCTGTGTTTGAGCAGTTTCTTCCCACTTCTTGATGTTCGTCAGGTATGTTCCCTAGTGGACATGCGACGGAATGCTGTCATCATCTTGATAGTGTTGTCTGATCCAGGCCCAGCAGTAGTCTTCCCAATTCTGCAATCCAGGCCCAGCAGTGGACTTTTAATGGCCATGTCGAGGACCACTGGGAACCATGACTGTGGGTTTAGTCCACTGTATTTTGCGTAGTACCCGACTGATGAGGCCCAAGTACCTATTGATGAGGTAGAAGAAGGGGCAAACATAGAGATTAGACCCCCCCCCCTCAATACGTGGGCATGTATCCATAACCGCTGCCTTGAGTTTGGTTTCATGCGACAAACAGTGGTACGTGGCGCTTTAATTGGAATATAAGGAAGTCGATATCTGGTGACCATATTGCTTTGTAATCTCAGCAAATATTTTGTATTAAATGTTCGTTTACAGTATTTAGCTCACCTGATAGGTAAGTTACTGATGGTCAAACATGTTTGACGACATACAATTACCAATTGTTAAATAAATTGTCACATAATATCGATTTTATTCCGCCCAAGTGGTTTGGTATATGTCACCACTGTGATGTTGTTAATTTATAAACGAACATGCAAAACGGTGCACTACTGAGCAATATGCTTCACTAATGGTAAGTAATTTTATTATATAGCACGTTTAAAGTCAACTCACATCGGCACCAAGTACTAGCAAGCTCAGTATTTATATCAGGAAACACAAGAATGTTACTCAAGAAAAAAAGGTGGAAAGGATACAAATACAATCCTCCTTCTCTGAAGAGCTTGAGGCTGCTACACAATTGCATTTACAAATGAATTCCATAATGACACTGGCCACTTAAAACAACTTTGGATGTTTGCATACCATAGAAAAAGGTTAACAAACAAGAAAAAATGGACATAACACATGTATAGAGTTTAACACATACGTCCCCCCACAGCAGAATCAATCTCCACTGTGGGGAATGCATGAGATATGTTTAGTTATCTTCCTATGAAAAACCCCGAGGTCAGGTCCATTTGTGGCCTTACAGCCAGTCCGATGAATATACTCAATAGAACATACTCAAAATTACTAACTAGGTTAATGCCCAGTGTCTAAGTGATGATAACTCCAGATAGCCCATTTGCCACCATATTCTAGGTATGGAATATAGTTGAACACTAGTATCTAGCTCACTGGAAAGGTACAATGTTCAGTAGCTAGTAAAGCTGCTACTGATTCCAATACTCTATCACGTAGACGATAGGTGCTTAATGTGCCATAACTGATAGTATTAATGAATTCCAGATAGATAATGTTGTGGATGGGGTCAACGTAGATATCTGGATATATGACAAGAGCCCAGGCTAAATAAGTTAGTAGCTAATGCTGCTGATAGCTACATCCAATGATAGTCTGCCGTGAATATATAGACATGCCATGACGTAATGTTCCTTAAAGTTTCAGGGCTGTTTTGATTCTGGTTAGCTTCAGCTCATATTAGCCAAGTCTAGTCACATACATATGCGAGATGTGCAGTGAATGAAAAATGGCAATGCTTGCCATGGCTACCCCACCCAGGTAAATTGTGGTATACCCTAAGCCTTATGAAGGGGTATTGAATAGTATGCATCTTTAAAGTCGATGTTTACCATAAAGTATCCTAGGAATCCATGGTAGCAGTTACAGATTCCATAAGTGGGTACACCTGATGAATATTTCATGTGGTTTTAATCAATGGTGGTGCGACATTCACCATCTGTGGTTATTAGGGTACCCAAGGCTATATGGGATTTCTTATGACCCCTGGTATATTTCCCCAGAAGCTAAACCCTCATGTTTATTAGACGGAGGGTAGACCCCATGCTGTACTGGTGGCAAGATGTTAATTCTATTTGGAATATAACCACCAAGAGTGATAGTTTCCCAACCAGGTGTGATTCCCTCTCCTCTGTTAGTACAAACCCTTCACCTTTATGTGATGGTAGGAACCATACTTATCCGTCTTCACTGTTGTTTCTTCGGTTTCTGGTTCCTTGTCTGCAGGGATGTTGTTTGTTGGGAGGTGGCGCATTTTCCATGGGGTCTGCTCTGGGCCCTGGCCTGAAAGGCTTACGGGATTGGCATGCAGACCCCGAGCTCACGTTAGAGGTACTGCTGACTGGTTTAGTGTGGTGCTCATTCCAGACCCTGCCCTCTTGAGCCGAATATTTTGGACACTTCGTCCAGTTTTTTAGGCTTAGTTTGGTAACTTAGCCAGGTAGCGGGATCTGTGGTTGTGAGGTCGGCGTTCTCACAGTCCTGTAAATTTCTTAAATTGAGGGCAGGTTTTATGACTTCCTGAGAAGTTGCGGAGCATTGCGAGCAGTAGGGTCGGGTGTTTTGCCATACTACCCTGTCCCTCTGGGATGAGCATGCGAAAATGATAGCCGACGTCAGGGATACCAAATTCATTTTGAGATATTTGGGTTTTTAAAAGCTATGCTCAATGTATCCCCCAATAACGGTGGGCAATTTGAGTAAATGCAATTTAGGGGAGGCGTGATGAAATCCAACACCTCATGACTACCTGTCTTGGAGAGTTTTTTTGAGAAGAACAGGTAGTAAGCTGGCCGCCAGTTGAGACTGAAAAGCCATCTCGCTAGTGGTGGAGCCACATAGCGGCCACACCCAGCAGCTCTTCCTGATCCTGTACCTCAGCATACTCCTCTTCAGCCAGTGACCCCTCTTCTTGACCAGACCAGCTTTGGTCCCCATCAATCCCTCGACAAGGGAGATAGCCAGTGTGGAAGCACTGGTGTGGGAGTGTTAAGCTCCCTTGGCGGACTTGCCCCTGCTCCTGAGGCAAGTCTCGCTGGAGTTTTTAGCTCCATGACCTTCCTTTGGCTTGGAGAAACAGACACTCTTGTTTCTTGTTTGAAGTGTTGATTCCATCTTCCGTGTCTGTCTCCAGCCTGAGGTTGGTCCTGACCTTGCTGTTAGAGGCTGTCTGCCGTATTCGGGCGGCATTTCAGCCGTTCCCGGGCGGCGAGTCTCCTTGTCGGGAGTCTGCAGGGGTGCCGGCCGGTTTTTAAATTTCCCTCCAGTCCGCTGCTGTTGGTCGGGCAGCTGTTTTAGCGGACTGGGCATCAGCGCAGCACCCGTGTCTGTGGACCGCAGCGTGTGCAGTCCCGTTGCCGCCTCTCCCCCTCCACTGTCGGCTCCTTCCCTGGAGTCGAACGGGGGCCGCTTCCCTCTTCTGCTTTGCACCCCCTGGAGCAAAAACAAACGCAAAGTCGTTAGTTTAAACTGAAGGTAAGTACTTACCTAACGGACCTTTCCTTCAGGCTTGTAGCGGGAGCTGCCTACTCCCGGTGCGTTGCTGTTGCCTGCGTGAACGCAATAATGCGCATGCGTGCTGAGCGGGCTCTTCACGTAGTCACTCACGTGACTCCGAAGTGAAATAGCCAGATGATGTTGGGAAGAAACTGTACCTAAACTTGGACGTTAGTTTTCAGGCTCCGAAACCACCTTCCCAATCACATTGGTGAAATGAGTGCATGGCAAGTCTGATGTTGGTCTCTGATGAAGTTGGTTGCCTTCTTGAGCCTGCTACTGCGGGAGGTCACTATGATGGTGGGGAGGGCAATACTTGTGATGGACTGGGCAGTGTGTAAGAAGGAACTCTTCCCTGCGGCTGTTACATTACTCAACACTGCACCTCGGTGATTGCCAATCACCCCCTCAGGACAGGCAGCATCTTTGGAGAAAAGGAATGGGTGACGTTTCGAGTCAAGACCATTTTTCAGACTGATTAGGGATAAGGGAAATGATAGATATAGACGGTGATGTGGAGAGATAAAGAGTATTTAATTAAAGATATGCAAAAAAGTAACGACGATAAAGGAAACAGACCATTGGAAGCTGTTTGTAGGGTTAAAATGATAAGCTAGTGCAACTTGGGTAGGGGAGGGATAGAGAGAGAGGGAATGCCGGGGCTACCCGAAGTGAGAGAAATCAATATTCAAACTACTAGGCAGTAAGCTATTAAGATACTGTTCCTCCAATTTTACGTTTACACTCACACTGATAATGGAGGAGACCAAGGTCACAAATATCTGTGTAGGAATGGGAAGGAGAATTAAAGTGTCCAGCAACTTGGAGAGCAGGTAGGTTCAGAGGGGCTGGTTGGCATTACATAGACATGGCTCCAGGGTGACCAAGGTTGGGGAGCTAAAAATCCAGGGGTTTTCAAAATTCAGGCAGGATAGACAGAAAGGAAGAGGACGTGAAGGAGCCATCTTGGGGAACGGCTGCTAACCAGCAGCCGTCCGTTTAATTCGCCTTTTTTTAAAGGTTTTTAGTAAGTCGTGTGTTTCGTCCGTTGGAGAAAATTGACTTTTTAATGTGGGGGGTAGGGGGCAATTTTACTTCTAGGTCCCTACCTGGTCGGTGAGGCAGCTTTTTCTCCGGGCTGCCCGTCGACCCGTCCTCGCGGCCTACCAGCGGGCTTGGAGCGCCGTTTCCTGGCGGGGACCGCCCAGCACCTCGGCCTCGGTGGCGGCACAGCGCTGGAGCGCTATCGCGGAGCGGAGCGGGCGATGCCTTGCCTGGGTCGCAGCGCTGGATCGACGCGCTGGAGCTCCGGTGATCTGTGTCCGCCGTGTTCGACACATCCGGGCTGCGGGGCTGCGGAGCGAAGCGGGCGGCGCCGACTTCAACATCGGGAGCCTGGGAGCTCCAAATCGGCGCGGCCTTGTCGGCTTCGGAAGCCGCGGTCTCCAGCTAGGAAGCGGCCGTTCCAGGTGGCCCAGCCGCTGAGAGGACTCTCCCGACGCCAGGGCAAGACCACCCGGTGAGAACGGCCATGAACATCGGGCCTCCGTAGAGGCAATTGCGGTGGCCTCAATAGGCCTGACTTTGGGTGAACTTGGGGTTGGGGACTGGACATTGTGCCTTCCCCCACAGTGGTATCCATTGTGGGGGGATGATTTTTTTGTCTGTACGTAATCCTGTTAGTCTTTGTCCAAGATGGCTGTCATGAAGGGAGAGTGGACGCTGGCGCGCTTTAGCTGCCGCTGCTCTCTCTTCACATTGTATTTTTGATTTTTTGTTTTTGAACTGAATTCTGTTTTTAATTTGTGTTTCTGTGATGTCTTTTTTATTTATTTTATTCTGATTATATGTTTTTTATTCCTGTTAATCTCTGTAAGGTGTCCTTGAGATGTCTGAAAGGCGCCCAAAAATAAAATTTATTATTATTATTATTATTGCTGGTTAAAGAGGAGATTAATGCACTAGCAAGGAGAGACATTAGCTTGGATGCAGTAACATCGGTACGGATAGAACTGCGAAATAACCAAGGGCAAAAAATGCATGTTGGAGTTGTATGCAGACCATCAAACATCAGTAGACAATAGACAATAGGTGTGGGAGTAGGCCATTCGGCCCTTCAAGCCAACACCGCCGTTCAATGTGATCAAGGCTGATCATACCCAAACAGTACCCTGTTCCTGCCTTCTCCCAATATCCCATGATTCCGCTATTTTTAAGAGCCCTATCTAGCTCTCTCTTGAAAGCATCCAGAGAACACGCCTCCACCGCCCTCTGAGGCAGAGAATTCCACAGACTCACCATTCTCTGTGAGAAAAAGTGTTTCCTCGTCTCCGTTCTAAACGGCTTACTCCTTATTCTTAAATTGTGGCCCCTGGTTCTGGACTCCCCCAACATCGGGGACATGTTTCCTGCCTCTAAAATAAAGTAAAGTAGTCCAAACCCTTAACAATCTTATATGTTTCAATGAGATACCCACTCATCCTTCAAAACTCCAGAGTGTATAAGCCCAGGTGCTCC
This sequence comes from Amblyraja radiata, assembly GCF_010909765.2. Classification (NCBI taxonomy): domain Eukaryota; kingdom Metazoa; phylum Chordata; class Chondrichthyes; order Rajiformes; family Rajidae; genus Amblyraja; species Amblyraja radiata. Next base: position 223,370 of record NW_022630510.1, read on the forward strand.
ATTCTCTCAGCATATGACAGTCCCGCCATCCCGGGAATTAACCTTGGAAACCTACGCTGCACTCCCTCAATAGCAAGAATTTATTTCCTCACATTAGACCAAAACTGCACACAATACTCCAGGTGTGGTCTCACTAGGGCTCTGTACAACTGCAGAATTATTTCTTTGCCCCTATATTCGATTCCTCTTGTTATAAAGGCCAACATGCCATTCACTTTCTTCACTGTCTGCTGTACCTGAATGCTTACTTTCATAGACTAATGTACAAGGACCCCCAGATCCCGTTGTACTTCCCCTTTTCCCAACTTGACGCCATTTAATAGTAATCTGCCTTCCTGTTTTTGCTACCTCACATGTATCCGCATTAAACTTAATCTGCCATGCATCTGCCCACTTCCCCAACTTGTCCAAGTCACCCTGCATTCTCATAGCATCCTCCTCACAGTTCACACTGCCACCCAGCGTTGTGTCATCTGCAAATTTGCTAATGTTACTTTGAATCCCTTCGTCCAAATCATTAATGTAGATTGTAAATAGCTGAGGTCCCAGCTCCGAGCCTTGCGGTACCCCACTAGTCACTGCCTGCCATTCTGAAAGGGATCCGTGAATCCCTACTCTTTGTTTCCTGTCTGCCAACCACTTCTCTATCCATGTCAGCATTCAACCCCAATACCATGTGCCCTAATTTTGGCCACTAATCTCCTATGTGGGACCTTATCAAATGCTTTCTGAAAGTCCAGGTACACAATATCCACTGGCTCTTCCTTTTTCATTTTCCTAGTTACATCTTCAAAAAATTCCAGTAGATTAGTCAAGCATGATTTCCCACTCGTAAATCCATGCTGGTTCGGAACAATCCTGTTACTACTATCCAAATGTTCGGCTATCTCATCCTTTATATTTGACTCCAGCAACTTCCTCACCCCCGATGTCAGGCTAACTGGTCCATAATTCCCTGTTTTCTTTCCCCGCCTTTTCTTAAAAAGTGGGATAACATTAGCTACCCTCCAAACCACAGGAACTGATCCTGAGTCTATAGAACATTGGAAAATTATCACTAATGCATCCACGATTTCTAGAGCCACTTCCTTAAGTACCCTGGGATGCAGACCATCAGGCCCTGGGGATTTATCAGCCTTCAGTCCCATCAGTTAATCCAGCACCGTTTCCTGCCGAATGTGGATTTCCTTCAGTTCCTCCTTCTCCCCAGATCCTCTGGTCACTCCTATATCAGGAAGATTGTAGGAATGTTGTGGATAGCATCAAGCGGGAAATTAGGTATGCGTGTAGTAAATGTACATCATTTATCATTGGTGACTTCAATGTACATATAGATTGGGCCAACAAATTGGTAACTGCGCTGAGGAAGAGAATTTCCTGGAATGTATACAGGATGGTTTTTGTAAGCCAATATGTAGAGGAACCAACTAGAGGGCAGGCCATCCTTGTCTGTGTATTGTGTAATGAGGAAGGATTAGTTAGCAATCTTGTTGTGCAAAGCCCTTTGGGCAACAGTGGCCTAATATGATGGAATGATGCATTAGGATTGAGAGTGCCACCGTTAATTCAGAGATTAGGGTCCTGAATTTGAAGAAAGGAGACTTTGAAGGGATGAGACGGGAATTGGCTAGGAAAATCTGGCAAATTATATTTAAAGGGTGGACGGAGGAGATGCAATGGCAAAGATTTAAAGACTGCATGGATGAACTCCAAAAATTGTTCATCCCTGTCGGGCGAAAAAATAAAATGCAGAAGGTGGCTCAACCGTGGCTAAGGAGGGAAATCAAGGATAGTGTTAAATCCAAGGAAGAGTCATATAAATTGGCCAGAGGAAGCAGCAAACTGGAGAACTGGGAGAAATTTAGAACAACGGAGGAGGACAATGGGGTTAATTAAGAGGGGGGAAAGAGCATGAAAGAAAGCTTGCGGGGAATATAAAAACTGACTGTAAATGCTTCTTTAGATATGTAAAAAAGAAACGATTAGTGAACACAATTGTAGGTCCCTTACAATCAGAGACAGATGAATTTATAATGGAGAAACAAGGAAATTACAGAATAGTTAAATGAGTAATTTGGTTCTGACCTCAATAAGGAAGACACAAACAATCTCCCTGAAATACTTGGGGACCGAGGATCTAGTGGGAGGGAGGAACTGAAGGGAATCCACATTAGTCAGGAAACTGTTTGGGCTGGAGGTAAATAAAGCCCCAGGTCCTCATTTAGGTGCCAACTGTGTCATAACGTAATACATTCTATGTACAACCTCTAGTTTTATGTTTTTGAAAAGGAAGTAAAAAAACCAAAAAATAGAGAGAAGAAAAAGAGGAAAAATAGATAGTAGAAAATAGAAAAACGTGAAGTGTGTATATAAGAAAAGAAAAAGTAGAAAGTAGAAATAGGAGAAAAAAACCTTAAAAAAGAAATTTTCAAATCTTTGTTCGGATATGTAAATCTATCCACAACCTGACCTGAAATCAGAAATCTTTACGGTACTGCTGCATCACATGATTCCAAAAAGTCGATGAAAGGGGACCAACTCCTTAAGAATTGGTCATATTTATCTATTAGGCGGAGTCTCATTTCTTCAAGGTGTGCTATGTCCATCATATTCCTACTCCACATTTTAACAGTTGGTATGGCTGTATTTTTCCAAAATTTAAGTATCAATTTCTTTCCAATTATTAACCCATAATTAAAGAATACTTTTCGATCTTTGTTTAAATTGATATCTTCTACTATTATTCCAAATATAATCCATTCCGTATTAGGTTCTATTCTTGACTTGAAGAGCTTTGTAAATATATCAAATATATCGCTCCAAAATTTATTCAACTTTGTACATCCTACAAATGAATGTGTTATATTGGCATTTTCAAACAAACATTTATCGCATCTGGGAGAGACGTTTGGGTAGAATTTATTCAACCTCGTTTTTGAATAATATAGTCTATGTAATAATTTAAATTAAATTAAATTATGTCTTGCATTAATGGAACAATTATGTGTGTTCATGAGATACTTTTCCCATCTATCTTTCGGGATCTTTATCAGTAGTTCATGTTCCCACTCTTCTCTTAGTGCCTCTGTTGAGGGTAATTCTCTATTTAATATATTATTATAAAAATATGAAATTCGTTTTTGTGTATCAGCCTTAATATTCATTGCTTTTTCTAAAGGGTCTAAAAATATAGTTTGAAATCTATGTATATATTTCTTCATAAAGTCACATATCTGTATATATTTAAAATATTGATTATCATTCAGTTTAAATTTTGATTTTAATTGTTGAAATGATAACAATTTGCCCAATTCATACATATCTCCTACTTTCCTAATCCCCAGTCTATCCCATTGTTTATATGTTTTGTCGCTAAGAGATGGTTTGAATGCAAGATTGTTCAATATTGGGGTTAGTACTGATAGATTATTTAATTTCAAGGATAATTTTATTTGTTTCCAAATTCTTATTGTATTGTGAATAATTCGGTTCTTCTTATATATTATACTATTCAATTTTATCGGTGAGAACAAGATCGTTCCTATATCGTACGGGAAACACTCCTCTTTCTCCATTCTTATCCACTCCGACTGGTGAGTGGAACTATCCAACCAGTACATTATGTTCTTAATATGCACTGCCCAGTAGTAATACGTAAAGTTAGGTAATGATAAACCCCCAACTTCCTTAGGTTTACACACATGCTTTCGTTGAATTCTGTGTGCTTTATAATCCCATATAAAATTAGTAATATTAGAATCTAGTTTTTTGAAAAAATATTTTCGAATATATATTGGGATCGCTTGAAACAAATATATTAATTGTGGTAAGAACGTCATTTTTATGGCGTTAATTATACCTATCAGTGAGAGCGGGAGGGTTTTCCAAAATGTAATCATAACATTCAGTTTATTTAATAGTGGCATAAAATTGGCGCTAAATAATGATTTGTGTCTTCTCGTAATTTGAATACCCAAATACTTGAATTTTTCTGTTGCAATTTTGAAAGGGAATTTTAATAAGTGTCTCGCATCCTGTGGTTTTAAAGACATAATTTCGCTTTTATTCCAATTTGTTCTATATCCCGAAAAAGAACCAAATTCCTCAATTAGTGTTAATAAGGTGGGGATAGTCGTTTGTGTATTAGTAATATATAAAAGAATATCATCAGCATATAATTAAATTTTATTCTTTGAGTCCTTACTATTATATCCGTGAATATTCGGATGATTTCTAATCCTTTCAGCCAGCGGTTCTATCATAAGGGCAAATAGCAATGGTGATAAGGCACAACCCTGCCTATTACCCCTTGATAAATAAAATTTTGGAGATAATATATTATTAGTTAATATTCTTGCCGTAGGTTTATCATAAAGTAGTTTAACCCATCTAATAAAATTCTCTCCCGTATTAAATTTTTGGAGTACCTTATATCAATATTGCCATTCTACCTGATCAAATGCCTTCTCTACATCCAGCGTAACGACTGAAATATCTTCAATGTCGTCTTTGTGAGAGTACATTATACTGAAATGCCTTCTCAAGTTATTAAATTATTGTCTTTTGGGTATAAATCCCATTTGATCCGGGTTTATCAATTTGTTAATATAATTATTCAGTCTTCTTGCTAGAACCTTTGCTAAGATTTTCTGATCCGTATGTAGAAGTGATATAGCTCTGTAAGAACCCGGTTCATCTAAATCTTTATCTTTTTTTGGTATAAGCGTTATTGTTGATTCTGCTAAAGTTTCTGGTAGTTTATTTTCGGTATAAGCCTGCGTGTATAAATTGAGTAATCTTGGTACAATTGACTCCTGAAATCGTTTATAAAATTCATTACTAAAACCATCTAGTCCTGGGGTCTTCCCATTTTTCAATGAGTTTATTATTTGTTTTATTTCTTCACTAGTAATCCGTGCTCCTAATTCCTCTTGTTCTAAACTATCCAATTTAGGGAGGTTGCAATTATCTAAAAAAATTGTAATTTTACTATCATCTGTATTTATTTTAGTTGTGTATAAATTATGATAAAATTGAGCAAACCTTTTATTAATATCCTTTGGTAGTGTTAGAAGCTCACCCTTATCAGATTTAATTTTAGTGATAGTATTTTCCTTTTCTTGTTGCTTCAGTTGCCTCGCTAGTAATTTATGTGGCTTATCCCCAAATTCGAAGTGTGCCTGTTTTGTAATTTGGAATAATCTTATTACTCTTGCCGATAATATTCAATTGAGTTTATATTTCAATAAGGTTATCTTATTATGTTTATCTATGGTTGGGTCAGTTGAATTGTCTAGTTCTAGTGATTTTATTTCCTGTTCTATCCTCTGAAGTTCTCTTTTATTTTCTTTATTTTGAAAACTTTGATAAGAGATTATAGCACCGTGAATGTATGCCTTAAAGGTTTCCCATAATAGCGATACAGAAATACCCGGCGTCTCATTTATCTCGAAAAAAAATTTTGTTTGTTCTTTTATATACTCATAACCCTGCGGGTTATTTAATATTTGTGCGTTGAATCTCCAAAAAGATTTTATACCCGGCATTCCCTCGATTTTAAGTATAAAAGTCAGTGGTCAATGATCGAAAATAATACTATTATGGTATGATGGTTTAGTCGTATACGGGATTAATTTTGTATCCAATAAGAAATAGTCAATTCGTGAATAAGTTTTATGAGCCGATTAGTAAAACGAATATTCCCTTCCAATTGGGTTTGCTATTCTCCAAACATCAGTTATGTTATTATTTTTTATATAAGTATTTAAAAATTCACAGGCATTAGTTTTAACAAGACGCTTCCCTACCTTTATTGATTTATCTAAATATGGGTCTATAACACAATTAAAATCTCCCCCCATTATTATTATATTTTGATAATTATGCTCTGCAATTATATCTACTATTTTCTTAAAAAATTGAGGGTTATCAAAATTAGGCGCATAAATATTTATCATAGTTAATTGTGTATTATAAATTTCTCCCGTGACTATAACGTATCTTCCCTCTTTATCAGATATGGACTTCTTTAATTTAAAAGGTACACCTTTCCGAATTATAATGGCCGTGCCTCTTGCTTTAGAAGTGAATGCGGAGTAGTAGGTTTGACCTATCTAGTATGCCCTTAATCTGATCTGAGTTTGTTGTTTCAAATGCGTTTCTTGTAGGAAAGCAATATCCGTGTTTAATGATTTTAATTGTGCCAGAATTTTACCCCTCTTAATTGGCTCATTCGCACCTCTAATGTTCAAACTACAGAAAGTGAGATCTCCGGTGTTTATTCGACTATTATCTTGCATTGGCTATTATTACCAGATTGTATGATTCATGTGATTCAACCAAGTACCTCGAAATCCCGAGTCCAGGGTTGTCCTTCATAATGTCTGCACTAGTTTTACATCTCCTGGCAATATTAAACATAATTAAGGGAAAGAGAAAAACATAAAATGAAATGTTCATAAAGATTGTTAAATCATACAACTCATAATAGTGAATAAACAAAAAAAAGTGAGTGTAGTTATCAAAAAAGCGATATCTTACAACAAAAAACACCTAAGGTGGCTAAGATTAATTTGTCTATCTTTTTAAGTGAACTTTTTCATTGGCGTAGTCACGCAGGTCTCACTAGAACTACCACTGGATGACTGAGCAGAGGTTACCAGGACTGGACAGGGAGGAATATGAGCTCTATCGGTCCATTGTTACCGACTCCTAGACACTCCTGGAAACACCTCTGTTTCTTTATCAGAAGTTGGTCTGTTCCCAGCTGAGGTTCTTAGAGATAGACAAAGGTAAGACCAATTGTGAATTGTATATGTATTTTTACGTAGGTATTTTGTGTAGGTATTTTTAAGATAGAATTGGGGGATTTTTTCTCTCTTTTTCTTTCTGTCTATCTTCTATTTTTCTCACTTTCTCTCTCCCTCTACAAAGGGCGTGTCGGCCTTTTTGAGGCATCCGAGAAATTCGGACAGAATTAAGCATTTCCTGATTAAGGCAGGCGACGAAGAGGAAGGGACTAAAGACTGAGGCAGAGGAATAAGAGAAACAGTATTAAATTCAACATTGAGAGTTAAAACAAACCTGCCTTCCAGATTTGGATAGCTTTTGGCACAGAGCAACAGAACAGCAGGCAACCTTGCATTGCTAAGCCTCGAATGAGAATGTGGGTCTTTGTCTGTGGAATATGAAGACCTTATTGGGTGTGGCCAGACTTTGAAAAAGGGAAGTCTGATTGGTCGCAACTTCAGTGGGTGTGGCCAGATTTTGAGTGACGGGAGATCTGACCAATCATGATTTGGATCATGTCCAATCACAGCGTCCAGGATCCTGACTGACAGGGAATTGGGCCATCCTACCCTGCTGCCTATCATTGTGCAGATTTATGGTGGAAGGAAAAGAATGCTGTAACGGATTTTATTTCCAACTTAATTTTCTCGTTTCAACAAGAAAGCTATCACAATTTAAAGACTTTATAACCACAATTGAGACCTCAGTCCTCCCAGAGCAATGCCTGAGCTAATAAAACATAGCGGCTTGTAACATTTTTCTTGTAAATATTTTTAAACCAAGTTTTTGGTGAGAAAAAAAAAAGGTTTTGTCAGAAAAAGGAAATTAAATTACAAAGAGACGTCTTTGAAGTAAATATAGTATGAAATGCTTTTGTAAATGGCTTTTGTACCTTCTTTTGTGTATGTGTATGGGTTCCTTTAAGAGACTGAAATGCATGGGGTCCCTTGGTGTAAATAGGATTTTTAATTCTTGTTACTACGATAAAAACAAATCAGGTTTGGTCTTTGATACCTGTGTTACGTTGAAGTTATGTGGAATGTGTGTTTTTGGATCATTAACCTTTTGGATCACTTACTTACCATCACCCGGCGGGGTCACAACATCGAGGCTTGGATTGCCTCAGCGCAGAGGGAGAGCAAGGAGGGAAGAGACAATGACTTTGGGACTTTAAACTGTGTTGAGTGTTTGTTATTTATTCCATGTTATGACTGCAGGCTAAACCATTTCGTTGCACTGAAAAGTGCAATGACAATAAATTGAATCAAATCAAATCAAATCAAATCAATTTAAGAGAAAAATGTGCAAATGTGTTATTTGTTATAAATGTTTAAAGAGCTTTGTGTTTGAAACAATAGTTGTGTATGTTCCTTTAAAAAATGTGAATGACTGGGGGCTTTAACATCGATCACCTCGAAGCAGCAGTTTAACTGTTTTTACAGCATTTTTTTTCATCCACTGATAAGGATTCCACTGAGAATACCGATGCGGTTCAGTGCTCTCAAGAAGGGGCACACTCAGATTCTTCAGATTTGGAGTATGTGAAGCAAATACTTTTTTTGCATTGTTAACTTCTGTGGTTCTAAATACTGAGTTTTGTGTAGGTCTATTGTGAACTTTATTTTGATGTGCAAATTTTGTGTTGTGAGAATTTAATTGTTTTGTGTGGAATTTTTGGCCAAAATGAATCACAAGGCATGAAAGAGCTAATTGCTATTACATTGCTTGCTGAGATACTTCACAAGATCATGTGACTTGTATTTCACTTGGGACAGGCTTTCTCCAGTGGAACAGATAAGAGGGGAGAGAGAGAGATAGGACTTTTGCCTTCTATCACAGTAAGGAGGTGTTTGGAGATTCACTGTGCTGGATGTTGTGTGGAACTGTGTGTTTTGTTTTTGCTGTTATGACTGCATGGAACAAAAAAATTGTTCAAACTTCTGTTTGTTTGAATTGTTTGAATGACAATAAACGGAATTCAGCAGAGATTCTATATGACCATCCACTGGGGGCAACATGGAACCAGAAATCTCCGAAGGCTGTTCACTTTCATCACATGACAATGGAAATGACTAATTATATTTTATCGTTAACCTGGGCATTGAAGGATGTACAATAGAACCACAATTTCCAAAATTGAACCTGGTACTTGTGTAACAATCAGGAATTGGATGAGGAAGAGACTGGACATTCAGTGGGAAGTCATTACCAGGTCCTTCTAACAACCCCTACCGCAGAAAAGGTGGAAGGGAGACATGCGTGGGTTCATTTTCACCAAAGGTTCAAAGGTTCAAAGGTTATTTTATTGGTCACATACACCTAGGTGTAGTGAAATACTTCTTGCCAATGCAGCACATGAAGAAAGAATACAGACATAACAGTAATAAAGAAATTTAAACATAAAAACATCCCCCCACAATGGCTCCCACTGTGGGGGAAGGCACAATGTCCAGTCCCCATCCCATGTCCCCCCATAGTCGGGCCCATTGAGGCCTCAGTTGCCTTTACGGAGGCCCGATGTTCCAGGCCGTTCTCGCCGGGTGATGGTGCTCCGGCGTCGGGAGAATCCTCTCAACGGCATGGGAACACTGGAACGGCCGCTTCCCTTACCGGAGACCGCGGCTTCCGAAGCCAACAAGGCCGCGCCGGATGGAGCTCTACCACTGGCGATCTCGTCGCGAGATCCCAGGCTCCCGGTGTAAAGTTCAGCGCCGCCGCCCGCAGCTGGCCGCTCCACAGTCCCGAAGGTCCGCGATGTTCATCGGCGGTCTTCAGCTCACCGGAGTTCCAGCCCGGCGTCCCGGGTAAGGCACCGCCCGCTCCGCTCCGTGATAGCGCTCCAGCGCTGTGCCGCCGCCGAAGCCGAGGTACTGGGCGCTCCCCTCAGGAAACACCGATCCAGGCCCGCTGGTAGGCCGCGAGGACAGGTCGAAACTGCAGCCCGGAGAAAAGCTGCCTCTCCGACCAGGTAGGAGACCCTAGAAAGCAGTTTCCCCATCCCCCCTACCCACACATAAAAAGGCTAGAACTCCTAAAAACAAAACACTCAACTTACCACTGTAAGATTGTCAGGATGGTACCTAAAGTATAAAACGTTAACTTCTTTCTTTTAAGAAATCCCTTTCTCGGATAGATTGCGATGGACATGTCGCTATTGTTCGCCTATCTTGGGACATTGATAGCCATCAGATCTGTGAGAAACAGAGTATACCGATGTAATGCAATGTGATGGCGATGGTGGCATTGGCAGATTTGCAGGTGACGCAGGGCTGGGTGACTGTGAGCTGTGGGAAGGATACTATGAACTGAGGGCGACCACAGGCTACGTACCCACTGGTGGTGCGACTCAAGTGTGGAAGTTTCACCTACAGGCCCTCAGTGATTAACTAATTATTTTCCACAGCGATTAACCCATGCCTTGCCAGGTCTGCATTCTAGGGTACAAGAAGCGCAGAGACCACTACCAGTCGAATACAGGGACGAGTTCATACAGTCAGACTACACACCGATAATGCATTGGCACGGAAGGAATTAAAACTGTGTTGAACAGAACTGTACCAAGTGGTATCAACAACATCAACTGCCAAGAAGATTGAAGATCACCGCGTTAGATTAATCTGATTGACTTTAAACAGTTCGAAGAACCAAGAAAGGACAGTGGGGCTATTGACCCTCTTTTATATTTTGGGGTTGGCCCATATGGATTGGACTTGGGGAAATAATCTGTTTTTGTTTATGAGTTTTGCATTTGCCCTTCGTAATAATAAATGTATGCTGGTTGTGTACGCACATCCCATATAATAGTGGGGAAGAAATACCTCTCACGGCCCGGGAGCCGTGACAGAGGGAGGAGCGACCTTCGTGTGGTGAGATAAAAACCCATCGCGGTGCTTGTCGCAACAGAGGCCCGGGAGCCGTGACAGAGGGAGGAGCGACCTTCGTGTGGTGAGATAAAAACCCATCGCGGGGTTTGTCTCAACAGAGGCCCGGGAGCCGTGACAGAGGGAGGAGCGACCTTCGTGTGGTGAGTTCAAAACCCATCGCGGGGCTTGTCTCAACAGAGGCCCGGGAGCCGTGACAGAGGGAGGAGCGACCTCCGTGTGGTGAGTTAAAAACCCATCGCGGGGCTTGTCTCAACAGAGGCCCGGGAGTCGTGACAGAGGGAGGAGCAACCTCCGTGTGGTGAGTTAAAAACCCATCGCGGGGCTTGTCTCAACAGAGGCCCGGGAGCCGTGACAGAGGGAGGAGCGACCTCCGTGTGGTGAGTTAAAAACCCATCGCGGGGCTTGTCTCAACAGAGGCCCGGGAGCCGTGACAGAGGGAGGAGCGACCTTCGTGTGGTGAGTTAAAAACCCATCGCGGGGCTTGTCTCAACAGAGGCCCGGGAGCCGTGACAGAGGGAGGAGCGACCTTCGTGTGGTGAGTTAAAAACCCATCGCGGGGCTTGTCTCAACAGAGGCCCGGGAGCCGTGACAGAGGGAGGAGCGACCTTCGTGTGGTGAGATAAAAACCCATCGCGGGGCTTGTCTCAACAGAGGCCCGGGAGCCGCGACAGAGGGAGGAGCGACCTTCGTGGAAGAGCGTGGAGGTCATAGATAGGAGTTACAGGGAGGTGGTCACTCCAAGACCACGGGAGACAGAAAACTGGCTCACAGTTAGGAAGGGCAACGGGCAGAGGCAGGGACTGGTGAGAACCCCGGTGGCTGTACACCTTGAAAATAAGTACTCATGTTTGAGTAAAGGTGGGGGAGACAGCCTTACTGGGGGCAGCGACAGCGGCCGGGTCTCTGGCATAAAGACCGGACTTGATGCTCAGAAGGGTAAGGAAAAGAAGAGGAGGGCAATTGTAATAGGGGACTCAATAGTCAGTGGGTCGGATGGGCGATTCGGTGGACGCAGACAGGAGACCCGGATGGTAGTTTGCCTCCCTGGTGCCAGGGTCAGGGATGTGTCTGAACGTGTCCAAGAAATCCTGAAATGGGAGGGAGAGGAGCCTGAGGTTGTGGTACATATAGGTACCAACGACATAGGTAAAAAAAGAGAAGAGGTCCTGAAAGAAGAATTTAGGGAGTTAGCTAGAGAGTTAAGGAGAAGGACGGCAAATGTAACAATCTCAGGATTACTGCCTGTGCCACGCGACAGTGAGAGTAGGAATGGAGCGAGGTGGAGGATAAATGAGTGGATGAGGGACTGGTGCAGTGGGTATGGATTCAAGTTTCTGGATCATTGGGACCTCTTTTGGGGAAGGTGTGACCTGTACAGAAAGGACGGGTTGCACTTGAACTCGAGGGAGACCAATATCCTGGCGGGGAGATTTGCAAAGGCTACCGGGGAGACTTTAAACTAGTATGGTTGGGGGGAGGGTTTCAAATTGTGAAAGCTAGCAGTCAGTGTGTGAGGCAGGAGGCAGAGAATGGTAGCACTCTGACCCAAAATGTAGGGGAGAGAGAAGAAAAAGACAATAAACAGAGAATAAGAGAGGGTGGGTTTCTTAAAAGTGTATATTTTAATGCTAGGAGCATTGTAAGAAAGGTGGATGAACTCAGAGCCTGGATTGACACCTGGAAGTATGATGTTGTGGCGATCAGTGAAACATGGTTGCAGGAGGGCTGTGATTGGAAACTAAATATTCCAGGATTTCGTTGCTTCAGGTGTGATAGAATTGGAGGGGCAAGAGATGGAGGTGTTGCATTGCTTATCAGGGAAGATATTACAGCAGTGCTTTGGCAGGATAGATCAGAGGGCTCGTCTAGGGAGGCTATTTGGGTGGAACTGAGAAATGGGAAAGGGGTAGCAACACTTATAGGGGTGTAGTATAGACCGCCAAATGGGGAGCGAGAATTGGAAGAGCAAATATGTAAGGAGATTGCAGATATTAGTAGTAAGCACAAGGTAGTGATTGGGGGAGATTTCAATTTTCCACACATAGACTGGGAAACACATTCTGTAAATGGGCTGGATGGGTTGGAGTTTGTAAAATGTGTGCAGGATAGTTTTTTGCAGCAATACATAGAAGTACCTACTAGAGAAGGAGCGGTGCTGGACCTCCTGTTAGGAAATGAGACGGGTCAGGTGGCAGAGGTATGCGTTGGGGAACAGTTCGGGACCAGTGATCACAATACCATTAGTTTCAATATAATTATGGAGAGGGTCAGAACCGGACCTGGGGTTGTGATTTTTGATTGGAGAAAGGCTAACTTTGAGGAGATGCGAAAGGATTTAAAAGGAGTAAATTGGGACATTTTGTTTTATGGGAAAGATGTGGAAGAGAAATGGAGTACATTTAAAGGTGACATTTTAAGAGTACAGAATCTTTATGTCCCTGTTCGGTTGAAAGGAAATAGTAAAAATCGGAAAGAGCCATGGTTTTCAAGGGAAATTGGACACTTGGTTCGGAAAAAGAGGGAGATCTACAATAATTATAGGCAGCATGGAGCAAATGAGGTGCTTGAGGAGTATAAAGAATGTAAAAAGAATTTTAAGAAAGAAATTAGAAGATATGAGGTTGCTTTGGCAAGTAAGGTGAAAGTAAACCCAAAGGGTTTCTACAGCTATATTAATAGCAAAAGGATAACGAGGGATAAAATTGGGCCATTAGAGAGTCAGAGTGGACAGCTATCTGCAGAGCCAAAAGAGATGGGGGAGATATTGAACAATTTCTTTTCATCGGTATTCACCAAGGATAAGGATATTGAATTATGTGAGGTAAGGGAAACAAGTAGAGTAGCTATGGAAACTATGAGATTCAAAGAAGAGGAAGTACTGACACTTTGAGAAATATAAAGGTGGATAAGTCTCCAGGTCCGGACAGGATATTCCCTAGGACATTGAGGGAAGTTAGTGTAGAAATAGCAGGGGCTATGCCAGAAATATTTCAAATGTCATTAGAAACGGGAATAGTGCCGGAGGATTGGCGTACTGTGCATGTTGTTCCATTGTTTAAAAAGGGGTCTAAGAGTAAACCTAGCAATTATAGACCTGTTAGTTTGACGTCAGTGGTGGGCAAATTAATGGAATGGATACTTAGAGATAATATATATAAGCACCTGGATAAACAGGGTCTGATTAGGAACAGTCAATATGGATTTGTGCCTGGAAGGTCATGTTTGACTAATCTTCTTGAATTTTTTGAAGAGGTTACTCGGGAAATTGATGAGGGTAAAGCAGTGGATGTTGTATATATGGACTTCAGTAAGGCCTTTGACAAGGTTCCTCATGGAAGGTTGGTTAAGAAGGTTCAATTGTTGGGTATTAATGGTGGAGTAGCAAGATGGATTCAACAGTGGCTGAATGGGAGATGCCAGAGAGTAATGGTGGATGGTTGTTTGTCAGGTTGGAGGGTAGTGACTAGTGGGGTGCCACAGGGATCTGTGTTGGGTCCACTGTTGTTTGTCATGTACATCAATGATCTGGATGATGGTGTGGTAAATTGGATTAGTAAGTATGCAGATGATACTAAGATAGGTGGGGTTGTGGATAATGAAGTAGATTTTCAAAGTCTACAGAGAGATTTATGCCAGTTGGAAGAGTGGACTGAAATATGGCAGATGGAATTTAATGCTGATAAGTGTGAGGTGCTACATCTTGGCAGGACAAATCAAAATAGGACGTACATGGTAAATGGTAGGGAATTGAAGAATGCAGGTGAACAGAGGGATCTGGGAATAACTGTGCACAGTTCCCTGAAAGTGGAATCTCATGTAGATAGGGTGGTAAAGAAAGCTTTTGGTGTGCTGGCCTTTATAAATCAGAGCATTGAGTATAGAAGTTGGGATGTAATGTTAAAATTGTACAAGGCATTGGTGAGGCCAATTCTGGAGTATGGGGTACAATTTTGGTCGCCTAATTATAGGAAGGATGTCAACAAAATAGAGAGAGTACAGAGGAGATTTACTAGAATGTCGCCTGGGTTTCAGCAACTAAGTTACAGAGAAAGGTTGAACAAGTTAGGGCTTTATTCTTTGGAGTGCCGAATGTTAAGGGGGGACTTGATAGAGGTATTTAATATGATGAGAGGGATAGACAGAGTTGACGTGGATAAGCTTTTCCCACTGAGAGTAGGGAAGCTTCAAACAAGGGGACATGACTTGAGAATTAAGGGACAGAAGTTTAGGGGTAACATGAGGGGGAACTTCTTTACTCAGAGAGTGGTAGCTGTGTGGAATGAGCTTCCAGGGAAGGTGGTGGAGGCAGGTTCGTTTTTATAATTTAAAAATAAATTGGATAGTTATATGGACGGGAAAGGAATGGAGGGTTATGGTCTGAGCGCAGGTAGATGGGACTAGGGGAGAATACGTGTTCGGCACGGACTAGAAGGGTCGAGATGGCCTCTTTCCGTGCTGTAATTGTTATATGGTTATATGGTTATAACAATACTCCTTAACCTTACTGAGATTCTGGCCTTGCACAGTTTTCGCAATTTAAAAAAAAGCAACTAATGGGTACGTTCAGAACGGCAAAGTCAAGGACATATATTTAAAGAATGGTACGTGGCCTCTTTTAAG
>NW_022630511.1:0-68917 GCF_010909765.2 Amblyraja radiata
TTTCACACATTCACACACACACACACACACACGTACATACGCACACACACACGTACACACACACACACACGGCATGTACACACACATAAACACACACACATACACTAAGACAAACACACACACACACATGTACACACATACACGCACACACACACAAACACACATACACTAAAACAAACATACACTAACACAAACACATACACACACATGTACATGCACACGCACACACACATGCACGCACACACGCATGTACACACGCACGTACATACACACACTTGCATACACACACATGCACACACACACATGTACACACACACACACACACACATGTACACACACACACACACACACACACGTACATACACACACTTGCATACACACACATGCACACACACACATGTACACACACACACACGTACATACACACACACATGCATACTCACACATGCATACACGCACACAAACACGTACATACACACATACACACACGCATGTACACACACACATACGCACATACACACACACATGTACACACACACACATAGATAGATAGATAGATAGATAGATAGATAGATAGATAGATATAATTTAATTGCCACACAACCAAGGTCGGTGGTACTTGGGTTGCCAGCAGCGGTACAGAAATAAAGAACACACAACCACAATAAAAATTTTACACAAACATCCACCACAGCATTCATCACTGTGGTGGAAGGCACAGAACTTGGCCAGTCCTCCTCCATTTTCCCCCGTGGTCGGGACCACCACCCTCCACAGCCGTTGCTGTGGGCGTCCAGATGGTAAGGGACAAAGTCAAAGTCAAGGTGAGTCCAGGATCGGCTCTTCCCCACCGGAGACCGCGGCTTCAGGCTGGTGAAGGCCGCAGGCCGGCGGTCAAAGTTTTAAAGTACCTGCCGTGCCGCAGCCGGAAGCACCGCAGTCTGCAACGCCGGCGGTCGAAGCTCCCCTCCAGGGTTGATGGTAAGTCCATGCCGCACCTGCGGTAGAAGATGGCCGCGGGCCGGCGGTGGAAGCTTCTTCTTCCACCCGGGTCCCCAACGTGAGATCCCGGGCTGTAGACGCCGCACCAGCTGGAGTTCTGCAGACCGCGGCTTCAGGCTGCCGGCTGCCCCGGGCCAGCAAAACGGAGCGCTCCCCTCCAGCGAGCCCCAGTGAGGTCTCACCTGCTCCACGCCGAGAGTCCACGCTGCGCCCGCCGCTGAAGCTCCGGGCGCGTCTCCGGGAAAGGCCGCGTCGATCCTTGATGTTAGGCCACGGGGGAGGCGACCTGGAAAAACTCGCCTCTCCGTGGAGGAGGCGACCGAAGCGGTTTCCCCCTCACCCCCCCCCCCCACACCCACACACCACACAAAACACACGAAGAAACATTAAAAACACACTTTTAAACATACTAAAAAAAAATTTAAATGTTGAAAAAAACGGACACGCTACCGACAGGCTGCTGCCAGTGCAGCGCCCCCTACATACACACACACCTGCACACACACACACACACACACAAGTACATACACACACACACACACGCAGGCACACACACACATGTACACACGCACACATATGCATACGCACCCGCACCCGCACATGCACGCGCATGTACACATACACACATGCACACACATGTACACACACACACACGTACATACACACACACGTACATACACACACACGTACATACACACACACACGTACAGACACACACACACACGCACGCGCATGTACACATACACACACACACACATACATACACACACACACGTACAGACACACACACGCACGCGCATGTACACATACGCACACACACACATGTACATGCACACACACACACACACACGCTCTTAAAAATAGTGGAGTCAGGGGATATGGGGAGAAGGCAGGAACGGGGTACTGATTGTGGATGATCAGCCATGATCACATTGAATGGTGGTGCTGGCTCGAAGGGCCGAATGGCCTACTCCTGCACCTATTGTCTATTGTCTATTGTCGTGAAGAAGGCGTATTGCACAAATGTACCGGACTTGTCCGTTAAAGAACGAGGCTGACACAATGTTTGTCCGAAATTCTTGTCCTTTTTTGCTACTCTAATTCTCCTCACTCACGGACCCCGTGCGTGCGCGCTTCACCCCTTAAATACTCACCAGGGGCACCCGTGACCCCTACCTCTCGACACGTGACCCACCCCCCCAAGAGCTGAGGGTTATGTACAGTGCGTGGCCCACCATCCAGTGCCGCAACATTCCCCCCCCCAGGACCGGAGGAACAAAAACAGACGGGCGGCCGGACCTCATACGTACGTCCCCAGCCAAAGGTTTATTTTCTGGTCAGGACGAACTAGGTGGGACCCGAGATGTCGGACGCCTTCGATGGCAAGGCTGGGCCACCTGGACTGGCTTGCACGGGTCCAAATGGGCCAGGTTCAAACGGGCCAACAATACACTCTCCCCCCGACCTCCCTCCTTCCCCCCCCCCCACATGTCTGATTCAAAAGTCATGGGCCCGTGCCGTAGCACACACACACTTGCCAACACCGATACACGCAGTGAGAATACATAGCGTGTAGCGAGGAACTGCAGATGCTGGTTTAAACCGGAGATAGACACAAAGTGCTGGAGTAACTCAGCGGGACAGGCAGCATTTATGGAGAGAAGGAATGGGCGACGTTTCGGGATGAGAAGAGACGTCTGAAGAGGGGTCTCGACCCGAAGCGTCACCCATTGCTTCTCTCCAGAGATGCTGCCTGTCCCGCTGAGTTACTCCATCATATTGTTTCCGTCTTCAGTAAGGAGACATCGCCTCACTGAACGGCTCCGCTCAGTCCGCCTAAGTCATAAGTGATAGGAGCAGAATTGGGCCATTCGGCCCATCAAGTCGACTCCGCCATTCAATCGTGAGAGAAGGAATGGGTGGCGTTTCGGGACGAGAAGAGACAGGAAACAAAGAGTAGGGATTAACGGGTCCCTTTCAGAATGGCAGGCAGTGACTAGTGGGGTACCGCAAGGCTCAGTGCTGGGACCGCAGCTATTTACAATATACATCAATGATTTAGATGAAGGGATTCAAAGTAACATTAGCAAATTTTCAGATGGCACAAAGCTGGGTGGCAGTGTGAACTGTGAGGAGGATGCTATGAGAATGCAGGGTGACTTGGACAGGTTGGGGGAGTGGGCAGATGCATGGCAGATGCAGTTTAATGCAGAAAAATGTGAGGTTATCCACTTTGGTAGCAAAACCAGGAAGGCAGATTATTATCTAAATGGCGTCAAGTTGGGAAAAGGGGAAGTACAACGGGATCTGGGGGTCCTTGTACATCAGTCAATGAAAGTAAGCATGCAGGTACAGCAGGCAGTGAAGAAAGCGAATGGCATGTTGGCCTTTATAACAAGAGGAATCGTATATAGGAGCAAAGAGGTCCTTCTGCAGTTGTACAGAGCCCTAGTGAGACCACACCTGGAGTATTGTGTGCAGTTTTGGTCCCCTAATTTGAGGAAGGACATTCTTGCTATTGAGGGAGTGCAGCGTAGGTTTACAAGGTTAATTCCCGGGATGGCGGGACTGTCATATGCTGAGAGAATGGAGCGGCTGGGCTTGTACACTCTGGAGTTTAGAAGGATGAGAGGGTATCTCATTATTAAAGCTTTATTTCAGACACAGGTCCATATAACACATCAAACAGTACAAAGAATTACAAAGATACATTAAAAAATTGCATATTAGCCTAAAATATATATAAGCTATTGCACCAATGCCGTCTTAGCCTAGAAGTGAATCTATAGCAGCTTTTCAGAGGGCTTCAATTATGTGGTTCTCTGATTTGTCCAGTCGACACATAAAACTAAACATCAGCTATCTTAAGAGTGCCACACAGGTTGGCACTCTAGTGGACACAAACAATTGACTGGCACTATGCCACCTAGGGACACGAAGCAGCAACCTCATTGCATCATTGTATGCTACCTTAAGCCTCTGCATACTCTTGTTCTTATAGTTCGACCACAATTGGGCTGTATATACCGGTGTGATGTAGGTTCTGAACAGGGAACACTTCACAGAATCAGAGCACATATAAAACTTCCTTATAAGCATGTTCGCTTGAAAATAAGTTTTACAGCGCTGTCGGTAGAGGTCTTTGTCATCCGTCCAGTCATCAGATATGACATGACCTAAGTATTTAATTTCCTCACACACAGCAAGAGGACTGTCTGACAAATAAAAGGTCGGAAACGTTGATTCCCTGTCCTCAGCGCTCGTAACTACCATTATGCGGCTTTTCTTAGCGTTGTACTTAATGTCATAATCAAGGCCATACTGAGAGCACACCTTCAGCATCTGCTGCAGCCCAGCACTATATGGACAGAGCATGTAAGATTGTTAAGGGCTTTGACACACTAGAGGCAGGAAACATGTTCCCGATGTTGGGGGAGTCCAGAACCAGGGGCCACAGTTTAAGAATAAGGGGTAAGCCATTTTGAACGGAGACGAGGAAACACTTTTTCTCACAGAGAGTTGTGAGTCTGTGGAATTCTCTGCCTCAGAGGGCGGTGGAGGCAGGTTCTTTGGATGCTTTCAAGAGAGAGCCAGATAGGGCTCTTAAAGATAGCGGAGTCAGGGGGAATATGGGGAAAAGGCAGGAACGGGGTACTGATTGGGGAGGATCAGCCATGATCACATTGAATGGCGGTGCTGGCTCGAAGGGCCGAATGGCCTACTCCTGCACCTATTGTCTGTTGTCTGTTGTCTGTCTATTGACCTCCAATGACCACGTGTAGACCATGCTGCGAGTTTGAAGGTCGAAGACACTCTTGTAAACTCGCAGATTAGGTTGCCAAAGTGGGACAGCCCCTTTACCCTTCTTTCTCTATATACTTATCTCTGTACCGCCCACTCCCCTGACATCAGTCTGAAACCGTCGCCCATTCCTTCTCTCCAGAGAAGCTGCCTGACCCGCTGAGTTACTCCAGCACTCTGTGTCTACGTTCGATTTCAACCAGCATCCGCAGCTCTTCCTTGCACGAGTGAGACTGGACTCCCCTCTCCTCTGTGCAGGCATCGGCCAGGTTCAAGAGCCGTCGGCCGCGATCCTCTTGCGGCCCAGCAGCTTGAGGAAGGCGTTCCTGATCTCGGTGGTCCGCACTCCGTAGATGACGGGGTTGAAGATGGGCTGGAAGATCACAAAGGTGACAGCCACCACAAAGTGGAGCTCAGCGGAGAAGAGCGCGGGAACCAGGTACATGACGAACTCGAAGAGGGCGCTTGTGTAGAAGAGGAGCAGGACGCAGATGTGGGTGGTGCAGGTGTTGAGGGCCTTGGTGCGCGCCTCCCCCCGGCCGCTCCTCGACGCCACCCTGCAGTAGCAATGTTACAACATTTTGAGATTTTAAAAATCAAGTCTGCTATTTATCCCAGCATAAAAAGAAGTTTAATTTGACACTTATTTCACTTTCATATCTTCAGTATTAAAAAATGTTATGGCCATTTTCATACTCGGAAATGAGCATCTAGTTCCCTATTACTTTTCCATTGACTTAACTCAAAAGTTGTGATCGAGGATAGTCAAAAGCCCATAACTTTCTTAAAAATTAAGAGAACTGAATATAATTTTCAGTTATTTTAGATTGAATCAATCTTACTTGGATGACCTGAAATTAAAGCATATAATTAGTTAGTTACCTAATTGTAGCTAATTACAAAATTCAATTACTAGATCAAAACATCTATCCATTACTTAAGAAAAGATCAACATTTTTAAATAGCCTAAGTGTCCAAATAACATTCACACAAGAATTCACAATATAACATGATTTTTAAATCTCATTGTCATGAATTTATAGGTTTTTGTGGAAAGCGATCGATTGGGACGTTACATTTGCGGTGAATTTGAACCCCATATCGGCAGAAAAAACACTGCCGGTTCTTATATTTACATAATAACATTTTCGCCAATGAAATTTTGATTAAAGTCATCCTATTGATCAAGTTTATATGTAAAATAAACGACTTACCTTAAGTTTTGTCCCGTACGTGAGATCCGTCCCGTTGCCGGCGTTGACGGCGTTAGAAGTCCCTTTTATATTTTACTCCGGCGATTAAATTGTCCCGCGATTTAAAAAAAAAACTTCCGAGAACGCAAGTCGGAACGGTTTTTCAGCATCAGCTAGCAGCCCGAGAAAATATATCTCGGACAGACAGGAGAAAACGGCATTTTATTCCCGCCCCCCCCCTTCAAAGGTGCCAAAGCCGCGCACACGGCCAGTGGCAGAACTGCAGCGCCGCTGAAGGTAACTATTGTAACATACCTACCTGAAGATCTTGTAGTAGGAGTAGCCGATGAGGGAGCTGTCGGGCAGGGTGATGAGGAAGGACAAGGGGTAGGTGATGACATCGCTGGCCAGGGTCCCGCTACACGCCAGCTTGGATAGCGAGCCGTAGTTGCAGTAGCAGTTCTCGATGTAGTTGGAGCGGCAGTAGGTGGCCCGGGTCAGCAGGGCAGCCACGGCAGCGAAGCACGCGGCCCGCAGGAGGACCACCCCCCCGACGGCCAGCAGGACCCGCGGCAGGGTCAGCTGGTGGTAGCGGAAGGGGTGGCAGATGGCCACGTAACGGTCGTACGCCATGGCCACCAGCAGGGTGGACTCGCTCAGGGCCGTGCAGTAGACAAAGAACATCTGGGTGGCGCAGGCCTCCAGGGAGATGAGCATGGAGCGCGACAGGTACATGGCCAGCAGCTTGGGGATGGTCACGTTCCCCAGGACAACGTCGATCAGGGCCAGCAGGCAGAGCAGGTAGTACATGAGGCCGTGCATCCTGGGCTCCGTCTTGATCAGGTACATGATGGTCCCATTGGCCAACAAGATGGCGATGTACACTAACATGAAGGCGAAGAAGATCACCAGGTGGTGGCCATCCCCATTGGGGACTCCTTGCAGGATGAACTCAACATGGCTCCAGTTGCTGTGGTTCATCTTCCTGCAAGCACAGACAATAGACAATAGGTCTATAATAGACAATCAATCTCGTCAACCTGCGCTGCACTGCCTCAATCACAAGGATGTCCTTCCTGATCTCAGTCCAAAATGGCCTACCCCTTATTCTTAAAATGTGGCAATAGACTATAGACAATAGACAATAGGTATCTGCTCATCAACACACACACACACACACACACACACTACCCCTTATTCTTAAACTGTGGCAATAGACTATAGACAATAGACAATAGGTTTCTGCTCATCAACACACACACACACACACACACACACACACACACACACACACACACACACACACACACACACACACACACACACACACACACACACACACACACACACACAGCCTGAAGCCAGCAACCACTCCTTAAGCCACACGCTGGGGAGGTTAGAACTGGCTGAGGTTGGAGCTGAATGGGGCTGAGGGGAGGAGCCCATTTAAGAATAAGGCCACACAGTTTAAGAATAAGGGGTAAGCCGTTTAGAACGGAGACGAGGAAACACTTTTTCTCACAGAGAGTTGTGAGTCTGTGGAATTCTCTGCCTCAGAGGGCGGTGGAGGCCAGTTCTCTGGATGCTTTCAAGAGAGAGCTAGATAGGGCTCTTAAAGATAGTGGAGTCAGGGGATATGGGGAGAAGGCAGGAACGGGGTACTGATGGTGGATGATCAGCCATGATCACATTGAATGGCGGTGCTGGATCGAAGGACCCAATGGCCTACTCCTGCACCTATTGTCTATTGTCTATTGAAGGATGAGGGCGGGGGGGGGGGGGGGGGCCTCAGTGAAACGTACAGAATAGTGAAAGGAAATAGGCAACATTTCAGGCAGAAACCCGAAAGGGTTTCGGCCCGAAACATTGCCTATTTCCTTCTCTCCATAGATGCTGCCGCACCCACTGAGTTTCTCCAGCTTTTGTGTCCACCTTCGATTTTCCAGCATCTGCAGCTCCTTCTCGAACAGAATAGTCAAAGGCTTGGATAGAGTGGATGTGGAGAGGATGTTTCCACTAGTGGGAGAGTCTAAGACAATAGACAATAGGCGCAGGAGTAGGCCATTCGGCCCTTCGAGCCAGCACCGCCATTCAATGTGATCATGGCTGATCATCCCCAATCAGTACCCCGTTCCTGCCTTCTCCCCATATCCCCTGACTCCGCTATCTTTAAGAGCCCTATCTAGCTCTCTCTTGAAAGTATCCAGAGAACCTGCCTCCACCGCCCTCTGAGGCAGAGAATTCCACACTCACAGCTCTCTGTGTGAAAAAGTGTTTCCTCGTCTCCGTTCTAAATGGCTTACCCCTTATTCTTAAACTGTGTGGCCCCTGGTTCTGGACTCCCCCAACATCAGGAACATGTTTCCTGCCTCTAGCGTGTCCAAACCCTTAATAATCTTATATGTTTCAATAAGATCCCCAAGGAGATGGAGTTTAGGAAGGAACTGCAGATGCAGGTTTCAGTCAAAGATAGACACAAAATGCTGGAGTAACTCAGCGGGACAGGCAGCATCTCTGGAGAGAAGGAATGGGTGACGTTTCGGGTCGTGACCCTTCTTAAGATTTAGTTTAGTTTGTTGACACGTGCAAACTAGTCAGCAGGATAAAAAGGCCCAGTACAGAAAGGTCGGATTCGGATTGGGAATGGGAGGGGGAGTTGAAGTGCTGGGCTACCGGGAGATCAGGTTGGTTAGTGCGAACTGAGCGGAGGTGTTGGGCGAAGCGATCGCCAAGCATGCGCTTGGTCTCACCGATGTAGAGCAGCTGACACCTAGAGCAGCGGATGCAATAGATGAGGTTGGAGGAGGTGCAGGTGAACCTCTGCCGCACCTGGTAAGACTGAGGATTCACTTCACTAATTTTAGGTGTGATTTCAGGATAAATGATGCCTTATGTGTTGTCTGAGTCTGTGTGTCTGTGATGCTGCTGCAAGAAAGATTTTCATTGTTCCTGAACCTCACCGCATGTGAATTTACCCCGTTGCGGACATTGGACTTTGTCTGTGGAACTGATGCGCTACAAGGCTGAGAACTATATCCAGCACTCTGTATCTTCCCCATTGTTCTACCTGTTGGACAGGCTTGTCTTGATTGTACTGATGTGTAGTATTACCTGAGCTGTTTGGATATTGAGCAGAACAAAGCTTTTCACTGTAAACTCACTACTTACATGACTAATATACCTAAACCTTTAGACCTTTGAGATACAGCGCGGAAACAGGCCCTTCGGCCGACCGAGTCCGTTTTGACCAGCGATCCCTGCACACTAAAGGGCCTGTCCCACTGCACGAGCTAATCCAAGAGCTCTCCCGAGTTTAAAAAAAAAACAAACTCGTGGTAAGCACGTAGAATGTACGTAGCGGGTACGTCGGAGCTCGGGGACGTCTCTTAGCGGCTCGTAACGCTAACGGCAGGTACTCGGGAAACGCGGTAAGCTCGTGAAGTTTTTACAACATGTAGAAAAATGACCACGAGAGCCCCGAGTACCGACGAGTGGCCATTACCGTAAATCTCCGAGTTCCAATCAACGGAAGAACTCTTGAATTCGCTAGTTCAGTGGGACAGGCCCTTAACACTATCCTACCCACACCACGGAGAATTTACAATTTTTACTGTATTTCCCGGCAATGAAGACGCTATTTTTTACCCATAAATAAGGCACGGAAATTTACCCTGCGTCTTGGAGGGCGAAGGTTCGGTTGTTAGCCAAGAAAGATAGACTTGGCTATCCCTCAATACAGCAACATCAAGAACGAAGCCAAGTCTATCCCTCATTGCTGGCAGCTGATGGGAAGTGGCTGTAAAGTGGGAAGTGGCTGTAAAAGGACAGCGCTGCTGGGGGGAGGTGGGGGGAGAGTTCCTTTCACTGCGTGTGGGGAGTCTGGCCCGGGTCAGCATGGGCAGGAACGTTGAGAAGGAGGGGGTCGGGGATCATGTCAGCAACTCGCTCACTCATCGCTGCCGGGTGCGGAGACACCGCATTGCGGCCGGGACGGGAAGAAGTTCGGGTGGCTGCGAGCGGCCGCCGTTCCTTAACTACGTGACAATAAACGCGACTTCACGTGATGTTGGAATTGAACCAGCACAGAAGGGTGGCACAGTGGCGCAGCGGTAGTGTTGCTGCCTTACAGAGCTTGCAGCGCCAGAGACCCGGGTTCGATCCCGACTACGGGTGCTGTCTGTACGGAGTTTGCACGTTCTCCCCGTGACCTGCGTGGGTTTTCTCCAAGATCTTCGGTTTCCTCCCACACTCGAAAGACGTGCGGGTTTGTACATTAATTGGCTTGGTGTAAATGTAAAAATTGTCCCAAGTGTGTGTAGGATGGTGTTACTGTGCGGGGATCGCTGGTCGGTTCGCACTCAGTGGGCCGAAGGGCCTGTTTCCGCACTGTATCTCTAAACTAAACTCAATACATAAATACAATCAAGCCAAACTCAAGGACAATAGGTAGAGCAAAGGGGAAGACACAGAGTGCAGAATATAGTTCTCAGCATTGTAGAGCATCAGTTCCACAGACAAAGTCCAATGTCCGCAATGGTGAGGAACCAGAGATGTGGGGAGATGGTGAGCAGATGGAACTGGATCCAGTGTGTGGAAGATGGGTAGACAAAACCAGGAGAGCAATGGGGTGGGGAGGGGGTGCATGAAGGAGAACCGAGCTGCATCAGGAGAGAGGAAGAAACATAGGCTACCTACCAGAATGTAATCTTTGTACAAGTAACGGCAGTAAACCAGATCAGAATCCTCCTACCTGAATACTACAACCCTACTGGCAAAAACAATCCAGCATTAGTTATTTGGTCAGATATAGTGAAATTAGTGAATTCTGACATGAAGAAATAACTAAATGAACAAATTGGAAAATTAACAAACTTCATTAACAAATAGTAACAAGACCAAAACGTGACATGATCAACTTGTGACTAATAAAATGATCAAAATTGTAAAATTATACCAAATAGTGAAATTAATAAATACTGATATTTTCAACCGGAAAATGTAATATGTGGTGACATTAAAAAATACTGCATTATTAAATAGTAAAATTAATATGTAATAAAATTAATACCTGTACTGATATTACCAATTATAATTATATCAAATATTGAAATGAATAAATATTGATATTATCAACAATTAAAATTATATCCAATAGTGAAATTTAAAAAAAATTTGATATTAGCAACAAATAAAATTAATAAATACTGTATTATCAAATAGTGACATTATGAAATACACAAAACTTTTCATTATCAAAGTAAAATTAATAAATGGTGAAATTAAAACTGATATTATCAAATAGTGACTTATCAAATAGTGTTTTTCATAAATACTGAAATTATCAAAAGTGACATTTATAGTAACTTTAACAAAATATGAAATTATCAAAACAGAGAAATTAATAAATAATGGAATTAATACAGTCAGATATTAAAGTGAGTAAATACCGATATCAAATAGTTATATTAATAAACACTGAAATGATCGAATATTGAAATGAATAAATAGTGACATTAACAGATAAATGTTTAAGCAAGAACTGCAGATGCTGGAAAAATCGAAGGTAGACAAAAAGCTGGAGTAACTCAGCGGGTGAGGCAGCATCTATGGAGCGAAGGAATAGGTAACGTTTCGGGTCGAGACCCTTCTTCAGACTCTTCACTGTTTATAACAGATAAATAGTGACATCAGCAAAACAGCGAAATTATCTAAATGTTGGCATTAACACTTGGGAAATGGTTTCAGTAGCAGGCTTGAGCTGCCCGCACTTGACCCATTCCTTCCCTCCAGAGATGCTGCCTGTCCCGCTGAGTTACTCCAGCATTTTTGTGTCTGTCTTCGCAAATATTTTCAACTTTGGTTTAAACCAGCATCTGCAGTTCCTCGTTACACATCTCCGCCTGTTACAAACTCACAAACTACCCGCTGGATGGGAACTGCAGCGATATTGACCAACACTAAAGATTCAGAACACTAAAGATTCATTGAATTAAAAATAATACCGGTTTCACCAGCTGTCTCGTCTGAATGCAACTCTGCACACACACACACGCACTCAGTTACCCAGTGATATCGATGAGATCCACAATTATAATATATACTAGACCAAGTGCAGACCCGTTGGGTCTGTTCCCCCAACGTGCGGTTGTGGGGGGGGGGAGGTGGCATGCAGCGTCACACACACTAACTATCTCCCCCCCCCCCCGCACTCACGCTAATTACCCCCCTTGATATTATATTAATATTATTAATTTGCTCCTTTTACCCCATAACCACCGTATCTACTGACGCATAGCCCCCAACTCGCAGTCACATCTAGAGGGGGGGGGGGGGGGATAGAGAGTGAGGGCAGAGAGAGAAGGGGCAGAGACAGAGAGAGAGGCAGAGACACAGAGAGAGGGGCAAGAGGGAGAGGGGGTGGGGAGGAGGAGAAGAGGGAGGGTGGGTGAGGGAGGGAGGGAGGAGAGAGAGAGGGTGAGAGTGAGGGGGAGAGAGAGGGGGTGCTGAGAGGGGGGGTGAGGGGGAGAGGTGGGGAGCAGGGAGGGGGAGGGGGGAGGGTGGAGGGAAGAGGGTAGAGGGTGTGGAGGGGAGGGGGTTTAGGGGAGGGAGGGTGGGGGAGGGGAGGAGGGGGGAGAGAGAGAGAGATGGGGGCAGAGGGGGGTGGGGAGAGAGGGGGGGGGGGAGAGAGGGGGAGGAGAGAGGGGGGAGGGCGGGAGAGAGGGGGGGAGAAGGGGAGAGAGGGTGTGCTGAGAGGGGGGGGTGAGGGGACGGGGAGAGGTGGGGAGCAGGGAGGGGGAGGGAGGGTGGAGGGAAGGGGGTAGGGGTGTGTGGGGGGAGGGGGGTTTAGGGGAGGGACGGTGGAGGAGGGGATGGAGTGGAGGAGGGGGAGAAAAAGAGGGGAGAGAGAGAGGGGAGAGAGGAGAGGGGGAGAGAGGAGAGGGGGGGAGAGGAGAGGGGTGGAGGGAAGGGGGTAGGGGTGTGTGGAGGGGAGGGGGGTTTAGGGGAGAGACGGTGGAGGAGGGGATGGAGTGGAGGAGAGGGAGAAAAAGAGGGGAGAGAGAGAGAGGGGGAGAGGGGGGAGAGAGGAGAGGGGGAGAGGAGAGGGGTGGAGAGGGGGAGAGAGGGGGAGGAGAGATGGGGGGAGAGGAGTGGGGGGAGAGGAGAGGGAGGGGGGAGGGGGGAGAGAGGGTGTGCTGAGAGGGGGGGTGAGGTGAGGGGAGGGGGAGAGGTGGGGAGCAGGGAGGGTGGAGGGAAGGGGGTATGGGGTGTGTGGAGGGGAGGGGGGTTTAGGGGTGGGACGGTGGGAGAGGGGATAGAGGGGAGGGGGAGAAAAAGAGGAGAGAGAGAGAGAGAGGGGGAGAGAGAGAGGGGGAGAGAGGAGAGGGGGGGAGTGAGGGGGTGTGCTGAGAGGGGGGTGAGGTGAGGGGAGGGGGAGGAGAGGGGGGGGAGGAGCAGGAGGGGGGGGAGGAGCAGGAGGGGGGGAGAGGAGAGTGCATTTTTATTTCAACCCAAACAACCATTTGCAGGCAGTGCTTTTTTACTTTAACCATATTTTCATTTTCATTTTCAAACCACATTAAGGGTACTTACTCACATTTGTTCAGTTTTATTCACAGCTCAGAGAAACGTGACCCTCTGCCTTCCTCCAGCTTGCAGACTAATTGAGGCACACCACTTCCTGGTTTTATAGTCCCTCCCCCCCTGCCACCAGCAGGGGCAGCAGAGAGAATGGGGAATTTTGTAAAATCATTAATATCTCTGTCATGTTTCATCGACGGGAAAAATCCTCGGCACACATGCGGCGGAGGGGGGCTCTGAGCGCGGTGACCAAAAATGACGGCCGTAGGTGGCGGCATTCTCGGAAATCGCAGCAACCGGTCAAGAACAGAGTTTTAGTAATATATAATAAGATATAACGCAAATGCTTGGCTAATGTAATCACATCTTTCTTGCATAAACTTCAACACAGTAAACGACTAAACACACACACACACACACACACACACACACACACACACACACACACACACACGCACACACACACGCACACACACAGAGCAGAACAGAAAATTATGCAACCAAAGTCAGTTTTCACTTCTATATTTTGCTATAATTGTGTGTTGACTAATTTCCTGTGCGAGACGCACTGGAGAGGAATATTAATCTCACCTTTTCAACTGCGGGGATCCACGCTGATGTTTCGGGGGGGGGGGTTGCGAAGGGTTAACTGGGTGTTGGTCGGGGAGAGAGAGAGAGGAGGAGGAGAATTGCCTCTGCCGACAGCTAACACTAGCTGGGGTGAAGCAACTGCACTTTCTGCTCATCAACCCACACACACAGGGCATGAAGCCAGCAGCCACTCATTAAGCCACACACTGGGGAGGTTAGAACTGGCTGAGGTTGGAGCTGAACTGGGCTGAGGGGAGGACCTCATTGAAGGATGAGGGCGGTGGGGGGGGGGGAGGACCTCATTGAAACGTACAGAATAGTGAAAGGAAATAGGCAATGTTTCGGCCCGAAACGTTGCCTATTCCTTCGCTCCATAGATGCTGCCTCACCCGCTGAGTTTCTCCAGCACTTTTGTATACCTTCGATTTTCCAGCATCTGCAGTTCCTTCTCGAACAGAATAGTGAAAGGCTTGGATAGAGTGGATGCGGAGAGGATGTTTCCACTAGTGGGAGAGTCTAAGACAATAGACAATAGGTCCATGATGTAGGCCATTCGGCCCATCGAGCCAGCACCACCATTCACCGTGATCATGGCTGATCATCCCCAATCAGTACCCCGTTCCTACCTTCTCCCCATATCCCCTGACTCCGCTATCTTTAAGAGCCCTATCTAGAGGTGGAGGCCTGTGCTTGTACATAAACAAGGACTGGTGTGTGAATGCTAAGATAGCCAGTAAACACTGCTCTCCGCTGGCAGAATTCCTCATTGTGAAATGACGGCCTTTCTACCTGACGAGGGAATTCTCCGTTGTTTTTGTTGTGGCTGTATATGTTGCTCCAAATGCTAATGCTAATGCTAAGGCCAATGAAGCACTGGGAGCCCTGCAGGACGCCGTCAGTGAGCTGCAGACCAAATATCCCGACAGTGGTGGGACTCATCAGTGGAGATGATGAAACAATGTACAGGGAGGAAGTGAAACAACTAGTGGACTGGTGCAACAACAACAACAACTTAGCATTCAACGTCGACAAAACGAAGGAGATGATTGTCGACTTCAGGAGGCCGCAGCCAAAACACACACCCCTCAACATCAGCGGCACCACGGTGGAGAGAGTGGAGAGCATAAAGTTCCTCGGAGTGCAAATCACAGACCTGGTCCAGGAACAACACTGGGATTGTCAAACGGGCCCATCAGCGACTGCACTTCCTGAGGAAACTCAAACAGGCCTCACTCCCCACCAACAGCCTCAGGACTTTTTACAGGGGCACGGTGGAGTCTGTACTTACGTACTGCATGAACACGCGGTACTCCACCTGCAACTGCTCGGTCAGGAAGGCTCTGCAGAGGGTAGTGAGGGGAGCAGAGAGGATCATTGGCGTCTCCCTTCCCTCGGTACAAGAACTGTTCCAGAGCCGCTGCCTGAAAAAAGCACTGAACACAGACTGCACCCCCTCCACACACACCTGGATCTCCTGCCATCAGGCAAGAGATACCGTAGCATCAAAGCCCGGACAACCAGACTGCTAAACAGCTTCCTGCCACAGGCTGTGAGGCTGCTAAACAGTCACTCCACCTGATTCTGCTGCTTTGCCCTGACAATTTAATAACTCTGGCACTGGCCACTTAAATCAGCTGCCCTGGACATTGTATGACTGTTTTTACTGTATATTAATGTTGCTGTTTTTTACCTGCACTTTTTAACTATTCGTACTGTTTTATCAGGGACTGGGTTGTTTTTACTGTTATTATGTGTGAAATGTTTTACGTTTCATGTGCGATGCTCCGGTATTCCCTGGGAAACGTCTTCTCATTTTGCACTGTACAACTGTTGCTTTGCAAGATGACAATCAAGGTTGATTGATTGATTGATAGATCTCTCTTGAAAGTATCCAGAGAACCGGCCTCCACCGCCCTCTGAGGCAGAGAGTTCCACAGACTCACCACTCTCTGTGTGAAAAAGTGTTTCCTCGTCTCCGTTCTAAATGGCTTACTCCTTATTCTTAAACTGTGAGGCCCCTGGTTCTGGACTCCCCCAACATTGGGAACATGTTTCCTGCCTCTAGCGTGTCCAAACCCTTAATAATCTTATATGTTTCAATAAGATACCCTCTCATCCTTCTAAACTCCAGAGTGTACAAGCCCAGCCGCTCCATTCTCTCAGCGTGTGACAGTCCTGCCATCCTGGGAATATTGATGGAATACCTGGAAGAAAAGGTTAAAGGCAAGGTTAGCACGGTGCAAGTCTGAGAAAAATTACACCTCAAGTCTGTCCCACCTCTCTTACAGATGACGCCATTCACTCCATCTGCAACAAATGATGTGTTTGAATCATCTTTGAATGAACAGCAGATGGGATAGGAAATTGTGCAACATCGTTCTATAATAGCTTCAAATTGCAAAAGTTTATGGTTGACACAAAGCTGGGAAATGGTGCAACCTGTAAGAATTGCGAGATCAGCTGGCAGAATCGGAACATGGCTTGTTACGTTAGTTTAGTTTAGTGGACGCGCTAGAGGCGCGTTGGGGGAAGTCCAGAACACAGTTTAAGAATAAGGGGCAAGCCATTTAGAACAGAGGCGAGGAAACACTTTTTCTCACAGAGAGTTGTGAGTCTGTGGAATTCTCTGCCTCAGAGGGCGGTGGAGGCCGGTTCTCTGGACACTTTCAAGAGAGAGCTAGACAGGGCTCTTAAAGATAGCGGAGTCAGGGGATATGGGGAGAATAATAATAATAATAATAATAACTTTATTTATAAAGCACTTTAAACAACCGCAGTTGCCACAAAGTGCTGTACATGAGAACTCATGGACAAAAAGTTATTACAAACCATTAAAAACCGTAAAACGAAGGACTAAAAAACAGTAAAAATTAAATGACATTAAAAGCACTAAGAACAGGAGCAATGTCTCAGCCAGTGTCGAAAGCCAAAGAATAAAAATGAGTTTTTAGGGAGGATTTGAAGATAGACAGTGAGGGGGCCTGTCTGATGTGCAGCGGCAAGGTGTTCCAGAGTGCCGGAGCAGCAACAGAGAAGGCTCTATCCCCTCTGAGCTTCCGCTTAGACCTTGGTACCTCAAGGAGCAGCTGATCAGCTGACCTGAGGCACCGGGCAGGAGCATATAGGTGGAGCAGCTCAGAGAGGTAAGGCGGGGCGAGCCCATTCAACGATTTGAAAACAAATAACAGAATTTTAAAATGAACTCGAAAGTGCACTGGGAGCCAGTGAAGGGAGGCCAAAATTGGCGTAATGTGCTCCCTCTTTCGAGTTCCGGTCAAAAGGCGAGCGGCAGCATTTTGAACAAGCTGGAGACGAGCCAATGAAGCTCGTGCGACTCCAGAGTAGAGTGCGTTACAGTAATCCAGCCTAGATGTAATAAAGGCATGGATTACTGTTTCAAAATGCTGCCGCTCGAGAATGGGCTTCATCTTTGCCGGCTTCCTTAGGTGAAAGAAGCTGGACTTAACCACCGCGCCTATTTGTTTATCTAGTTTAAAATCACCGTCCATCCTAAAACCCAGGTTTAAAACTGTTGGCTTTACGGACAATGCCAGTGGACCCAAGTTAACAAAGGGAGGTTCACGGCAGCCATTGGGGCCAAACAAAATCACCTCTGTCTTTCTTTCATTAAGTCCCAGAAAGTTTAAGGCCATCCAGGACTTAATGTCCTCAAGACAAGACAGAAGTGATTTTAGAGAATAGTCATCTTCTTTCCTAAGTGGCAAATATAACTGGCTATCATCTGTGTAAAAGTGAAAGGAGATGCCATGCCTTCTTAAAATTGAGCCCAGAGGAAGTAGGTATAGAGAGAAGAGCAGGGGCCCTAAAATTGAGCCCTGTGGAACCCCATATGCCAAGGGAGTGGAGGAGGATTCAAAGCCAGCAAGGCTTACACGCATGGTTCTGTCTGCCAGAAGGCAGGAACGGGGTACTGATTGGGTAGATCAGCCATGATCACATTGAATAGCGGTGCTGGCTCGAAGGGCCGAATGGCCTACTCCTGCACCTATTGTCTATTGTCTATTAGTTTAGTGTAGTGCAGACACAAAATGCTGGAGTAACTCAGCGGGACAGGCAGCATCTCTAGAGAGAAGGAATGGGCGACGTTTCGGGTCGAGACCCTTCTTCAGACCGATGTCAGGGGAGGGGGCGGGACAGGGATTGAATGTAGTCGGAGAAAGTAAGACTGGTGGGAGAACTGGAAAGGGGGAGGGGATGGAGAGAGAGGGAAAGCAGGTGGTTATCTGAAGTTAGAGAAGTCAATGTTCATACCGCTGGGGTGAAGTATAATATGAGGTGCTGTTCCTCCAATCTGCGCTGGGCCTCACTCTGGCCATGGAGGAGGCCCAGGACAGAAAGGTCAGTGTGGGAATGGGAGGGGGAGTTGAAGTGCTGAGCCACCGGGAGATCAGGTAGGTTAAGGCGGTCTGAGCGGAGGTGTTCAACTACACCTAGTGTAGTTTAGTTTAGTGTAGTTAGTTTAATTTATTCAAGTCACGTGTACCAAGGTCCAGCGACCACCTTTTTTCTTGTTGCCTACTATCCAGTCAGCGGAAAGACAATACATGATTACAATCAATCCATCAACAGTGTACAGATACAGGATAAATGGAATAGTGTTTAGTGCAAGGTAAAGCCCAATAGGTCCAATTATAGATAGTCCGAGGGTCTCCAATGAGAGAGATGGGAGGTCAGGACTGCTCTCTAGTTGGTGATAGGATAATAATAATAATAATAATAATAATAATAATAATAATAATAATAATAATAATAATAATAATAATAATAATAATAATAATAATAATAATAATAATAATAATACATTTTATTTATGGGCGCCTTTCAAGAGTCTCAAGGACACCTTACAAAAATTTAGCAGGTAGAGGAAAAACATGTAAGGGGAATGAAATAAGTAGTAGAGACATGACTAGTACACAAAGTAAAGACAGAATTCAATACAAAACACAGTATGAGGCAATTAATGCACAGATGAAAAGGGAGGGGGATGTGGGGCTAAAGATAGGCAGAGGTGAAGAGATGGGTCTTGAGGCGGGACTGGAAGATGGTGAGGGACACGGAATTGCGGATCAGTTGGTTCAGGATGGTTCAGTTGCCTGATAACAGCTGGGAAGAAACTGCCCCTGAATCTGGAGGTGTGCGTTTTCACTCTTCTGTACCTCTTGCCTGATGGGAGAGGGAACAAAAGAGGGAGCAACCGCGATTTAAATCAAAGATAGACACAAAATGCTGGAGTAACTCAGCGGGACAGGCAGCATTTCCGGAGAGAAGGAATGGGCGACGTTTCGGGTCGAGACCCTTCTTCAGTCTGAGAGTCAGGGGAGAGGGAGACACAGAGATATGGAAGGGTAAGGTGTGAAAACGAGTGATCAAAGGGGGCGGAGATGAAGGGACATGTGGAGCTGGAGAGCAGGAGGAATCACAGGGGGGAGGAGCGAGAGAGAATGCTGCAGAACCTTTGTATTGTATTGTATTCAAATTTATTGTCATTGTCTCAATTAGAGACAACGAAATGAATTTCCCTTACAGGCAGTATCATAAAAATAAATAAACAATAAATAAATAATAAAACATATTAAAAATAAAATAGAATTTTAAAAAAAAAGCACAAACACAAACATAACACAACAGACACAACATAACACAATGGCACCAAGGTGAGGAAGGCACCATAGTCCAGCCAGCCTCCCCTCCGATCTTCCCAGATGTTCACCCGTGGTCGGGGCCTTCCGAGCACCCACAGTCGCCGCACCGGGCGGCCCGATGTTCAGGCCCTCACGCCGGGCTGGTGGAACGCCGACGCCGAACCCCGACGGTGAAAATCCTCCTCCTCAGCGGCCCGGACCTCCCGATCAGCCGCCTCCCATCGGAGTCCGCAGCTCCCGAGTCCGCAGGCCGAACCGGGCAGAGCCGCAGGACCCCACGATGTTTGTCAGCGCCGCCTGCGTTGGGAGCTCCGCGAACCACAGCTCCATGATGTCGGTGCCACAGGTCCAGCACTCCGGGCTCCAGACGGCGATCCCCGGTAAGGCATTGCCAGCCCCGCGATGTATCAGCGCTGTCCCGCCGCTGCTGGAGCTCTGGTCGGTCCCGGCAGGAAAGGCCGCGCCAATCCAGTAGGTAGGCCGCTGGGGGGGGGCAGCTGGCACCAGCGCCACCGGAACTCTCATCAAGAGAGAGGAGTTGAGTTTACTGTTACTTGTACCGAGGTACAGTGAAGAGCTTTTGGTGAACCTGGTGGTGTGGGACTTCAGGCTTCTGTACCTCCCGCCCGATGGTAGCAGAGAGAAGATGGTGGGGGGGATCCTTGAGGAAAAGTTCAATCGAAGATTCGAGACAGATGAAGAACTCAATATTCGCGTGTGTTTAATTGTCAGACTGGGAGATTGCAACCTTCACGTGGACCGCCCTGATAGACAATAGACAATAGGTGCAGGAGTAGGCCATTCGGCCCATCGAGCCAGCACCGCCATTCAACGTGATGATGGCTGATCATCCACATTCAGTACCCCGTTCCTGCCTTCTCCCCATATCCCCATGACTCCGCTATCTTTAAGAGCCCTATCTAGCTCTCTCTTGAAAGTATCCAGAGAACCGGCCTCCACCGCCCTCTGAGGCAGAGAATTCCACACACTCACAACTCTCTGTGAGAAAAAGTGTTTCCTCCTCTCCGTTCTAAATGGCTTACTCCTTATTCTTAAACTGTGGCCCCTGGTTCTGGACTCCCCCAACATCGGAAACATGTTTCCTGCCTCTGGTGTGTCCAAACCCTTAATAATCTTATATGTTTCAATAAGATCCCTCTCATCCTTCTAAACTCCAGAGTGTACAAGCCCAGCTGCTCCATTCTCTCAGCATATGACAGTCCCGCCATCCTGGGAATTAACCTTGTAAACCTACCTCAATAGCAAGAATGTCCTTCCTCAAATTAGGGGACCAAAACTGCACACAATACTCCAGGTGTGGTCTCACTAGGGCCCTGTACAACTGCAGAAAACTGCAGAATTCGACGAAGGCAATACTGGGAGCAGAAGAATGGAGTTTATGTAGCTGCAGAGACCCATTAACACAACAATATCACAAGTACGATACGATACGAGAGAACTTTATTTATCCCAGCAGGGAAATAGTTCAGCCAACAGTGATAAAAACACAAAATACATGAAACATGAAAGTAAAGTGCCGAGTGGGAAGTCAAAGATTGTACACTCTGGAGTTTAGAAGGATGAGGGGGATCTTATTGAAACATATAAGATTATTAAGGGTTTGGAGACGCTAGAGGCAGGAAACATGTTCCCGATGTTGGGGGAGTCCAGAACCAGGGGCCACAGTTTAAGAATAAGGGGTAAGCCATTTTGAACGGAGATGAGGAAACACTTTTTCACAAAGAGAGTTGTGAGTCTGTGGAATTCTCTGCCTCAGAGGGAGGTGGAGGCCGGTTCTCTGGATACTTTCAAGAGAGAGCTAGATAGGGCTCTTAAAGATAGCGGAGTCAGGGGATATGGGGAGAAGGCAGGAACGGGGTACTGATTGGGGATGATCAGCCATGATCACATTGAATGGCGGTGCTGGCTTGAAGGGCCGAATGGCCTCCTCCTGCATCCAGGACAGGCCTTAGGGGGTGCGGGGCCCAATTGGGAACAATTTTGGTGAGCCCCAGATTCCCAGCCAAGGTCTGTCGGCCCAGTTATTTAGTCTATATTATGAAATTGTACACTAAGGTGCTATGGATTCTACACTGTGTGAATCTCTCCTGCTCCCTCCCGTTTGACTGTCAGTATCTCCGCTGGCTTCCAACCTTTACCGTAGCAGCTAATTACCATTAAACTGCATTATGTGATTTGACACAATGCCCTTGGAGACAGCAACTAATTAGCCGCCAAATAACCAGGCACAAAAAAATTGACAAATGGGAAAACAAAAATCGCTGGTCGGTGCGAACTCAGTGGACTATCTGCACTGTATCTCCAAACTAAACCATATAACATGCAGGTACATTCATCTATATTACTAAAAGTCTGATCTTGACTGCTTTGGCCCACTGTGCTGCGATTTATGAGAGAACGCCGCCACCTACGGCCGTCATTTTTGGCCACCTCGCTCAGAGCCCACGTCTGCCTTCATGGACCAGATAATTTTTCCCATCGATGAAAAATCAGAGAGATATTTATGTTTTTGAAAAAATTCACCATTCTCTCTGCTGCCCCTGCTGGAGGGAGGGGGAGGGACTATAAAACCAGGAAGTGGTGTGCCACACTCAGTCCCTGCAAGATGGAGGTCACGTCTCTCTGAGCTCTGAATAACACTGAACACATGTCACCTCAACTGTGAGTGCCCTTAATGTGGTTTGAAATTGAAAATATGGTTGGTTTGAAGTAAAAAGGCACTGCCTGCAAATGGTGGTTTGGGGGGTTTGGGTTAAAGTAAAAAGGCACTCTCTCTCTCCCCCCTCCTCTCTCTCCCCACCGCTCTCTCTCCCTATCTCTCTCTCTTTCTCTCTCTCTACCCCCCCTTCCCCCCCTTCCCCCCCTACCCTCTCTCTCCCCCCTCACCTCTCTCCCCCTCCCCCCTTTCTCACATATCTCTCTCCCTCCTCACTCTCTCTCCCCTCCCCCACTCTCCTCTCCCCACTCTCACCCCCCTCTATCTCTTTCTCCCCCTCCTCCCCTCCCCCACCATCCCTCCCCTAAACCCCCCTCCCCTCCGCATCCCACTACCCACTTCCCTCCACCCACTCCCTCCCCCTCCATGCTCCCCACCTCTCCCCCTCCCCTCACCACCCTCTCAGCCCCCCCTCTCACTCCCCCTCACTCTCACCCCCTCTCTCCTCCCCTCCCCTCTCTCACTCCTCCCCTCCCTCTCTCCCCTCCTCCCCCACCTTTCCCCCCTCACCCACCCTCCCTCTTCTCTTCCCCTCCACCCCACTCTCCCTCTTGCCCCCCTCTCTCTCAGTCTCTGCCTCTCTCTTTCTCGGCCCCTTCTCTCTCTGCCCTCACTCTCTACCCCCCCCCCCCCCCCTCTCTAGATGTGACTGCAAGTTGGGGGCTATGCATCAGTAGATAGGGTGGTTATGGGGTAAAAGGAGCAAATTAATAATAATAATATAATATCAAGGGGGGTAATTAGCGTGAGTGCGGGGGGGGGGATAGTTAGTGTGTGTGACGCTGCATGCCGCCTCCCCCACACACAACCGCACGTTGGGGGAACAGACCCAACGGGTCTGCACTTAGTCTAGTTTAAAATAAAATTCTGGGATTATTTCACATGATTTCTCACTGTCTAAAGCTCAATATCTGACCAATTTCTGTTTAACACGTTTGGTCTGCGGTGAGCATTTTTCTCTCCCAAAACAGTTCATATCTAGCAATACGATCAAAGAACCAGACAGCAGTTGGACACAGTCATGCGATTAGCAAGCGATTGATGAGATTTGATGGAAAACCCTGAGCTTTTTTGCACTAGTATTAGGGTTAAGTTATTGAATTTAGTCGTTTCTCATACGTTCTCATACAATCTATGAGTATTGTGTTTACACGCCTGTTATGCTGCTGCAAATAAGGATTTCATTGTTCTGTTGTGGGTACACCTGACAATTATACATTCTTGACTCGACTCTTCACTCATGCATTTGTGCAATAGAAAACAGGTAACCATTGCACTCTGCGCCAAGTTAAAAAGAGTCATCAGTTAGTTAGAAAGTGACTATTTGCCTCCAAAGTGCAACCCTTTGTTAGGTGGCTTCACTCAATATTGTGACTCAATATTCCTCCAGCAGTTTGTTTTTTCTTGCTCAAGATCTGCAGCATCTACAGTCGCTTGCAATTTACCCCACTATTCAAACCTCACGTCAAAAACCTTGGCGTGATATTTGACTCAGCGTTGAAATTTGACAAACAAGTCAATGCCGTGGTAAAAGCTAACTTCTTCCAGCTTCGGACGATAGCTAAAATTAAACAATTCCTCCAGTTTGATGACCTCGAAAAGATCATCCACGCATTTATCTCCTCCCGCCTCGATTACTGCAACTCCCTTTACACTGGCATCAGCCAATCTTCCCTGTCCCGCCTGCAACTGGTCCAAAACGCCGCAGCGAGACTCCTGACGGGCCCCCAAAAAGGGACCACATCCTGGCCTCTCTCCACTGGCTCCCTGTGCGGTTCCGAATACATTTCAAGATCCACCTTTATGTCTACAAAGCCCTTAACGGGCTTGCCCCCATCTACATCAAAAAGTCTGCTTACCCACCACACCACCTCCAGCTCCCTCAGATCGGCCGACTTGGGGTTACTGAACATCCCGCGGTCTAGGCATAAGCTCAGGGGCGACCGCACCTTTGCGGTTGCAGCTCCTAGACTGTGGAACAGCATCCCCCTTCACCAGACTGATTCCTGGGATGTCAGGACTGTCTTATGAAGAAAGACTGGATAGACTTGGTTTATACTCTCTAGAATTTAGGAGATTGAGAGGGGATCTTATAGAAACTTACAAAATTCTTAAGGGGTTGGACAGGCTAGATGCAGGAAGATTGCTCCCGATGTTGGGGAAGTCCAGGACAAGGGGTCACAGCTTAAGGATAAGGGGGAAATCCTTTAAAACCGAGATGAGAAGAACTTTTTTCACACAGAGAGTGGTGAATCTCTGGAACTCCCTGCCACAGAGGGTAGTCGAGGCCAGTTCATTGGCTATATTTAAGAGGGAGTTAGATGTGGCCCTTGTGGCTAAGGGGATCAGAGGGTATGGAGAGAAGGCAGGTACGGAATACTGAGTTGGATGATCAGCCATGATCATATTGAATGGCGGTGCAGGCTCGAAGGGCCGAATGGCCTACTCCTGCACCTAATTTCTATGTTTCTATGTTTATACTATTCTTATACCAATGTAAAGCACTTTGGCCAACGAGAGTTTTTTTTAAATGTGCTATATAAATAAAAGTGACTTGACTTGACTTAATACTATGTTCTGCTGTGATCTAACTAATGGATGCCCCATGCTGAAACACACGCAGCATTGAAATGCTAATACGACAATTAGCAAGAATATTGAACAATACAGTAACACGAAGCTCAGAGGACACTGGGGTTTAATTTTACAAATGCCCATTTTCACGAAGCGTCACCTTTGGCAACGATACCAGTTTTTAAAGAAGGCAGACTTTGCACTGACCACTTGAAAATAAATCAGTGGTTAACTGGCAATGTAAACGTGATGGTGTGCCTGCCACCAAAGCAGCAGGCACCATGGGAGGAAGGTGGGGGAGAGGGAGATGAATGTGGATGGACAGGGAGTGAAACAAAAAGATAATGAGCTGGTTTCAGTCCAACAGCAGTACAAAACTTGAAACAGCTGGTCACAGGGCTAGGAGGCTGGTGCTTCAGGCTGCTGTTGGACTGAAACCAGATATTTATCTTTTTGTTTCACAGAATCACTTCAAGCCCGGTCTCTGCATTATAAGTGCAACATGAACAGTGATGGAAATGGGTTTTAGGAACTAGGGGTACGCTAAGGTCCATGAGGCTGAGGTTGGGAAGGAGGGGGGGGGGGTGTAGACGCTATAAGCCCCCCGTGAGAAATTGTATTTCTCTGAAATTGAAGATAGACATAAAGCTGGAGTAACTCAGCAGGACAGGCAGCGCAGCGCAGCGACTCTGGAGAGAAGACCCTTCTTCAGACTGAGCTGAACTCTCGTCGGTGAGAGTACTTGTTATTGTCTGAAGAAGGGTCTCGACCAGAAACGCAACCCTCTCCCCAGAGCCCCTGCCCGTCCCGCTGAGCCACCTTCAACTTCAGAGCCAAACAAAAAAACACAGAGTGCTGGAGGAACTCAGCGGGCCAGGCGGCTGAGTTTCTCCAGGATTTTTGTCTACCGCAAAACGTCAATGATTCCGGGAATGCCGAGGCGACGGGATGAGAGAGAGGGAGTGAGAGAGCTAGAGAGAGACGAGATGGGGAGCGGGAGGGAGAGAGAGCGGAGGGAGAGAGCGAAAGACAGAGAGACACAACGTGGGTCGGTAGGTGAACGACTAACCTGCACACCAAGAAGAAGCCCCTTCTCGCGGTCCGGAGCCCTCAATCATGATGGTGCGTTTTACGAAATTCTCAATGTGTCATTTTTTTATTGTTGTATTTTATTGTATTTTTTAATGACCACACAGCCAGGCTGGTGGAATTTGTTCTCAGTACAGCTCGATACAGGTTCCAACATTTCATCAAACATTCAACTCGTAACGTAGATATACATACAAACAGACACATTTCATAATACATAAGGGCCACGCTTATTCGTATTTCCTCAGCGTACGGAGTTTAAAAAGTTAATTGCGGTAGGAATGAAACTGTTTTTGAAACGGG
Source organism: Amblyraja radiata (assembly GCF_010909765.2). Taxonomy (NCBI): domain Eukaryota; kingdom Metazoa; phylum Chordata; class Chondrichthyes; order Rajiformes; family Rajidae; genus Amblyraja; species Amblyraja radiata. Next base: position 26,532 of record NW_022630511.1, read on the forward strand.
TTGTTTTGGAGGCAATTGACCTGTAACGCCTCCCAGAGGGCAGTAGCTGAAAGGCATAGTGTGCAGGGTGAGTGGGGTCAGTGATGACACAATGTAATTTTGTTTTGATCAAGTATTAATGATGCCGCGTGAATTTTATTCAAGGCAACGCGGCATCATTAATACTTGTTCAAAACACAATTATATTTACTGAGGAATGTGGATCGATGCATTGGTGATACATTGTATAACTACTTGTTAACTACTGGCTGTTAACAAGTGTTAACAGTAGTAGTTAACAAATCATTTGTGTCTGATGGCCGTGCAACGGTTGTTATCCATGTTCATTTAAAAAAAAAACCCGGATGGCGAATTAAAAAAAATCTTTATCTAACAAAGCAAATTCGTATTTCCGTACGAAATACGGAACATTAGTGCGGGGACCCCCTTAGGCGCGGGGCCCAATTGGGAGCAATCGGTCCAATCGGCTTAAGCAGGCCCTGCCTGCATCTATTGTCTATTGTCTATGATCACATTGAATGGCGGTGCTGGCTCAAAGGGACTAATAACCATATAACCATATAACAATTACAGCATGGAAACAGGCCATCTCGACCCTTCTAGTCCGTGCCGAACACGTATTCTCCCCTAGTCCCATATACCTGCGCTCAGACCATAACCCTCCATTCCTTTCCCGTCCATATAACCACCCAATTTATTTTTAAATGATAAAAACAAACCTGCCTCCACCACCTTCCCTGGAAGCTCATTCCACACAGCCACCACTCTCTGAGTAAAGAAGTTCCCCCTCATGTTACCCCTAAACTTCTGTCCCTTAATTCTCAAGTCATGTCCTCTTGTTTGAATCTTCCCTACTCTCAGTGGGAAAAGCTTATCCACGTCAACTCTGTCTATCCCTCTCATCATTTTAAAGACCTCTATCAAGTCCCCCCTTAACCTTCTGCGCTCCAAAGAATAAAGCCCTAACTTGTTCAACCTTTCTCTGTAACTTAGTTGCTGAAACCCAAGCAACATTCTAGTAAATCTCCTCTGCACTCTCTCTATTTTGTTGACTAATCCTGCATCTATTGTCTATTGTGTCTTTTTTTTCTCTTAATTGGCGTAGCAATAATTGTCCAGAGTCCCTTGACGATCTTAAGCATGAACAACTAATTAGATACAACAGTGTTGGGTCAGAGCTGTAAGCTGATAATTATCAGTAATCCCATCTTTAGGGTATAATGCTCTGTGTTGAATTCTCACAAGGACTCACAGTTTAAGGTAGACAAAAATGCTGGAGTAACTCAGCGGGTGAGGCAGCATCTATGGAGCGAAGGAAATGAGCGATGTTTTGGCTCGACACCCTTCTTCAGACTGCTTGCGATTTCTAATCACGTATTGTCTTTCCGCAGACTGGTTAGCGCGCAACAAAAGCTTTTCACTGTACCTCGGTACATGGGACAATAAACTAAACAGAACTGAACTGTGCACTAAAACACTATCCTACACACACACTCGGGACAATTTACACTCACACTAAGCCAAGTAACCTACAAACCTGGACGTCTTTTGAGTGTGGGAGGAAACCGAAGATCTCAGAGAAAACCCACACAGGTCACGGGGAGAACGTGCAAACTCCGTACAGACAGCGCCGGTAGTCGGGATCGAACCCGGGTCTCTGGCGTTGTAAGGCAGCAACTCTACCGTTGTGCCGCCCGACAGTCTCCATTTTCTTTCTTGGCATTGACAACAAATGGCCAAGGTGCGGTTGGTGAAGGCAAGGGCGGTCAAGAAATCAACTCCATGTTGATTCCACTGGGTTGTTCATAGGAGCAGAATGAGGCCATTCGGCCCTTCAAGTCTACTCCACCATTTAATCGTGGTTGATCTATCTCTCCCTCCTAACCCCATTCTTCTGCCTTCTCTCCATAACCTCTGACACCCGTACTAATCAAGAATCTATCTATCTCTGCCTTAAAAATATCCACTGACTTGGCCTCCACAGCCTTCTGTGGCAAGGATTTCCACAGATTCACCACCCTCTGACTAAAGAAATTCCTCCTCATCTCCTTCCTAAAGGAACGTCCTTTAATTCTGAGGCTGTGACCTCTGGTCCTAGACTCTCCCACTAGTGGAAACATCCTCTCCACATCCACTCTATCCAGGCCTTTCATTATTCTGTACGTTTCAATGAGGTCCCCCCTCAACCTTCTAAACTCCAGCGAATACAGGCCAAGGGCCAACAAACGCTCATCATATGTTAACCCATCATTCCTGGGATCATTCTTGTAAATCTCCTCTGGACCCTCTCCAGAGCCAGCACATCCTTCCTCAGATACGGGGCCCAAAATGGCTCACAATATTCCAAATGCAGCCTGATAGAGCCTCAACATTACATCCCTGTCTTTGTGTACAGGCCCTCTTGAAATAAGTGCTAGCATTGACTTTGCTTTCTTTACTACCAATTCGACTTGCAGATTAATTATTGGAAATAGATCATAGACAAGAGACAATAGGTACAGGAGTAGGCCATTCGGCCATTCGAGCCAGCACCGCCATTCAATGTGATCATGGCTGATCATCCCCAATCAGTACCCCGTTCCTGCCTTCTCCCCATATCCCCTGACTCCACTATCTTTAAGAGCCCTATCTAGCTCTCTCTTGAAAGCATCCAGAGAACCGGCCTCCACCGCCCTCTGAGGCAGAGAATTCCACCAGCACTCCCAAGTCCCTTTGCACCTCGGATTTCTGGATCCCCTCCCCAAATGTTGTTATAGTCCCTGCCTCAGCTACCACCTCAGGCAATTGCTTCCATACACCCACTGTGGGAAAAAAGACACGTAATGTTCCTGTTAAGTTAGTTTTTAACTAACTTAATTTTTCTATAGTGGAATGAGTTGAGGCAGATACTATCACAAGGTTTAAGAAACATTTAAACAGGTCCATGGATATAGAATATGGATGTTATATGGAAGCATATGTGTGTAATCAGACACATTTATCTGTTTTGTAGTAAATGCCTCCTATTTTCTGTGTGCTTAAGCAAAGCAAGAATTTCATTGTCCTATACAGGGACACATGACAATAAACTCACTTGAACTCGAACTTGAACTTGAATCAGCTTATTTTACTTAACCTCACGTGATTGTTAGTCATTTAGCAATACTTAATTAAATCATTTATCCAGTAAACAAGACACTAAACAAGTTACTTATTTTTACTTTTGCATTTTGTGTTCTTAATAAATACGTTTGTATCTTTGTACTCAACTTATAAACTAGTATGTAACCTTTAGTAACTTTTAGCTGTAGCTGGTATGAATTAGGGTGACAGCTGTGAGATTAGAGGAACAGCTTGGAATTTAAGGGTGGCTAAAGAAGAAGAGACATGAGGGGAAATGTAAGACTCTAGATAAGTTTAATAAGACTGAGCCAAGGTCGGAGGTTAATGGTGGCGAGGCAGAGAATGTCAGAATAGAAGATAGATTGATGAGAGAGCAGTACAAGCGTGCAAGATAAGGTAGAGGAGATATGGCTGTAAAATTGTTACAAAGAACAGCCTTTTTCTGTGTTCTGAGAGCAATTAGAGAACGGACAGGCGGGTGTCTTCTCTGAGTGTTGCAGCCGATGTTTGCAAATAAAGGCTTTCATCTTCTTGAAGAATTCTCCGTGTCTGTGTCATAGAAACATAGACATAGAAACATAGAAAATAGGTGCAGGAGTAGAGGCCATTCGGCCCTTCGAGCCTGCACCGCCATTCAATATGATCATGGCTGATCATCCAACTCAGTATCCTATACCTACCTTCTCTCCATACCTCCTGCACCTATTGTCTATTGTCTAAAATGTTTAGAGGGATATGGGCCAAGTGCGGGCATGTGGGAGTAGTGTGGATGAGGCAGTATCCTGTACCTGCTTTCTCTCGATACCTCCTGATCCCTTTAACCACAAGGGCCACATCTAACTCCCTCTTAAATATAGCCAATGAACTGTGGCCTCAACTACCTTCTGTGGCAGAGAATTCCAGAGATTCACCACTCTCTGTGTGAAAAATGTTTTCCTCATCTCGGTCCTAAACGATTTCCCCCTTATCCTTAAACTGTGACCCCTTGTTCTGGACTTCCCCAACATCGGGAACAATCGTCCTGCATCTAGCCTGTCCAACCCCTTAAGAATTTTGTAAGTTTCTATAAGATCCCCCCTCAATCTTCTAAATTCTAGCGAGTACAAGCCGAGTCTATCCAGTCTTTCTTCATATGAAAGTCCTGACATCCCAGGAATCAGTCTGGTGAACCTTCTCTGTACTCCCTCCGTGGCAAGAATGTCTTTCCTCAGATTAGGAGACTAAAACTGTACGCAATACTCCAGGTGTGGTCTCACCAAGACCCTGTACAACCCTGTGTCATCTTATCCAACTCTGAGTCTCTTAACCACGACAAAATGTGTATAGAAGTGAGTATAGAAGTAGAAAATTCAGAGGATAGAAATGAGATCGACCGACTGACCAAATGGTGCCTGGTTCTCAACACCAGTAAAACCATGGAACTGATTGTGGACTTTGGAAGAGGCAGGATGAGGACCCACAATCCTGTTTATATCAACAGGATGGTGGAGAGAGTCAAAAAATTCCTGGGCGTGCATATTTCCGAAGATCTTTCCTGGACCCAGCACACTGATGCAATTATAAAGAAAGCACATCAGCGCCTCTACTTCCTGAGAAGATTACGGAGAGTCGGAATGTCAAGGAGGATTCTCTTGAGCTTCTACAGGTGCACAGTAGAGAGCATGCTGAACCGGTTGCATCGTGGCTTGGTTCGGCAACTTGAACGTCCAGGAGCGGAAAAGACTGCAGAAAGTCGTGACCACTGCCCAGTCCATCACCGGCTCTGACCTCCCCATCATCGAGGGGATCTATCGCAGTCGCTGCCTCAAAAAGGCAGCCAGCATCATCAAAGATCCACACCATCCTGGCCACACACTCATCTCAACACTGCCATCGGGAAGAAGGTACAGGAGCCTGAAAACTGTAACGTCCAGGTTCAGGAACAGCTTCTTCCCCACAGCCATCAGGCTATTAAACCACGACAACAAATAAACTCTGAACTGCAACAGACTATTATTATTATTGCACTATATTTGTCATTTATTGAGTATGTGTGCATGTGTATACACACATTCAACTTTTTTCTTTTTTTCTCCTGTTATTTTCTTAGGCCCCCTGCAGTCATGGCTGACCATGGGTGTCTCCAGGGTGCTATTCCCTATATGGAGGATGCCTGTGCGTGACTTTGTTTAACGTGGGGAGACTGGTGCACAGACAGCCACCCCACGGTCCTTGACAGATCTGGGTCAGGATCCAGTGGCATGGAGTCCAAGACGACCGGAGACCCTTTTCTGCTGCAGCCTTCATCCGCCTTCCCAGCCGTTGTGACGCTCCACTAAGGTCAGCCATCGTCCTCCGCCTGTTCCACCGTTGAGGTCTTGGTTGGATTGCTCTTTGTCAGAGACCTCCCCCTCGACCTTACCGCCATGGGTGGCCCTAGCAGGAGCACAGCTCCAGACGGCATCGCTCTCAGGACCACCCAAGCTTCTCCACCACGGACAATCCATCGAGAAGATTTATGTTTGGTATTATCTGACTAGATTTCATTCGATAGCGCGCAAAACAAAACTACTTACTGTACCTTGACAATAAAAAAACCTCAATGACAACAAACATTTAGTGTGTCTGAAGGAAGAACTTTGCTTGTGTCTTCTCCACAGAAGCAGAGAATTAATTATGAGGAGGCTTAGACGTGGTAGACAGTCAGAACCTTTCCCCCATGCTCCAGAACTAGGGGTCACAGTTTAAGGATACGAGGGAAGTCTTTTAGGACTGAGATGAGAAAATCATTTTTCACACAGAGAGTGGTGAATCTGTGGAATTCTCTGCCACAGAAGGTAGTTGAGGCCACAGTTCATTGGCTATATTTAAGAGGGAGTTAGATGTGGCCCTTGTGGCTAAAGGGATCAGGGGGTATGGAGAGAAGGCAGGGATGGGATACTGAGTTGGATGATCAGCCATGATCATATTGAATGGCGGTGCAGGCTCGAAGGGCCGAATGGCCTACTCCTGCACCTATTTTCTATGTTTCTATGTATTATGTTTACATATTCTGTTGTGCTGCAGCAAGCAAGAATTTAATTGTCCTATCTGGGACATATGACAATAAAACTCTCTGGACACTTGACTCATGAGTAGGAAAACAACATTGGCAAATGACTAATATTTGTTACTGTACTAATTAACGGAGATGCTGGCTTGGGGATGCGGTTGCTAACTTGTTTTTCACCATCTCTCTCCTCCACTGTGTACAACAGGGATGTACGTACCAACTAAACGATGCCCATTTGGGAAGTTCACTAATTACTTTGTTCACTAATTGGGAGCAAGTTTCTGGTCACCGGTCCTTGTGCACAAAGGGAATTATTGATCCCAATCCTACCTGCTGATGTGAGTTTAGTTTTAGACAATAGGTGCAGGAGTAGGCCACTCGGCCCTTTGAGCCAGCAACGCCATTCAATGAGATCATGGCTGGTCATCCACAATCAGTAGCCCGTTCCTGCCTTCTCCCCATATCCCCTGACTCGGAGGGCGGTGGAGGCCGGTTCTCTGGATACTTTCAAGAGAGAGCTAGATAGGGCTCTTTAAGATAGCGGAGTCAGGAGTCCGTACAGACAGCGCCCGTAGTCGGGATTAACCCGGGTCTCCAGCAACTCTACCGCTGCGACACTATGACGCCCGACAGTCTCCATTTTCTTTCTTGGCATTGACAACAAATGGCCAAGGTGCGGTTGGTGAAGGCAAGGACGGTCAAGAAATCAACTCCATGTTGATTCCACTGGGTTGTTCGTAGGAGCAGAATTAGGCCATTCGGCCCATCAAGTCTATTCTGCCATTCAATCATGGCCGATCTATCTCTCCCTCCTAACCCCATTCTCCTGCCTTCTCACCGTAACCTCTGACACCCCGTACTGATCAAGAATCTCGATTGTAATCAGGTATTGTCTTTTCGCGACAAAAGCTTTTCACTGTACCTCGGTACTCGTGACAATAGACTAAACTGTAACGATAACTGAGTTTGTACATTCTCCCTGTGGCCGCGTGGGTTTTCTCCGGGTGCTCCGGTTTTCTCCCACACACCGAGACGCGCAAAAAAACGTTTTCACCCAGAGAGTTGTGAATTTGTGGAATTCCCTGCCACAGAGGGCAGTGGAGGCCAAGTCACTGGATGGGTTTAAGAGAGAGTTAGATAGAGCTCTAGGGGCTAGTGCAGTCAAGGGATATGGGGAGAAGGCAGGAACGGGGTACTGATCGGGGATGATCAGCCATGATCACATTGAATGACGGTGCTGGCTCGAAGGGCCGAATGGCCTCCTCCTGCACCTTTTGTCTATTGTCTATTGTCTACTCCAAAGACGCACCGGTTTGTGGGTAAATTGTTCCGAGTGCATGTAGGATATAAATAGTTTGAGTTTGGGTTTAGTTTATTGTCACGTGTACCGAGGTACAGTGAAAAGCTTTTTGTTGCGCGCTAACCAGTCAGCGGAAATACAACACATGATTACAATCGAGCCGTCCACAGTGCACAGATACAGGATACAGGTGACTGTGGTCGGCCGATGGCCCTGTTCCCGTGTTGTAACTCTAAACTCTGCCTGACCCGCTGAGTTAATCCATCCAGTACAGTGTGTCCTTTGGTGAAGAGATTAGTTCCTGCTTGGCTCGGTGCCTGCACCACCTTGAACTTGGGACAAGGGCTTTTTGGCTCAATAGCTCCATCTAGTGTTCTGCACACCAGAATTCTTTTTTTTTAAAAATTTTTAATACATTTTTATTAGAAGTAGACATATTATAAAGTATAGTTACATATTATAGTAAAAATACTTTTCATATACATCAGTCATACTTGGGACGACAGATGGCGCAATGGGCTAAGTGTTCGGCTGGCAACCGGAAGGTAGCCAGTTCGAATCCCGCTTGGAGTGCATACTGTCGTTGTGTCCTTGGGCAAGACACTTCACCCACCTTTGCCTGTGTGTGAATGTGTGTGAGTGATTGGTGGTGGTCGGAGGGGCCGTAGGCGCAGATTGGCAGCCACGCTTCCGTCAGTCTGCCCCAGGGCAGCTGTGGCTACAGAAGTAGCTTACCACCACCGAGTGTGACTGAGGAGTGAATGAATAATGCGATGTAAAGCGCCTTGAGTATTAGAAAGGCGCTATATAAATCCCATCCATTATTATTATTATTATTACATTTTTAAAATTTTCAATTATCAATAACTTCTGCTTCTAGTGTTTTTATTTTTTATAGAAAGAGAGAGAAAGAGGGTAGAAAGTTACAAATTAAAAAAACCCAGAAAGACAGAGGAGGTGGAATGGGTTACCTGTAATACGTCAATGGAGATAGGTTCGTAGATTATAAAGTATAGCTTTTCATCTGATCCTGAGTTCAAGTTTCAGTTGGGTCCTCGTGCTGTGCCAATCTATCCCTTCAGATAGTTAATGAATGGAGTCCAGATTTTATCGAAAATATCTTGTTTGTCCATTAAGACAAGTCTAATTCTTTCTAAGTATAGGGTCTCCGACATTTCCGTAATCCACATATTAATTGTGGGGGTTGTAGGGCCTTTCCAAAATTTTAATATTAATTTTTTCCCGATTATTATACTGTAGTCGAGGAAATTTCTTTGGTTTGTTGTGAGTGTTAAACTTTGTTCTGATATTCCAAGTATTATTAATTTTGTGTTTGGGTCCAGTTTTGTATTAATAACTTCTGAAATTATTTCAAAAATATCAGTCCAGAAATGTTTAAGTTTTATACAGTTTGCAAACGTATGTGTTAAATTAGCCTCTAAATGTAGACATTTATCACAAATAGGAGAGATTTGTGGGAAGATTCTATTTAGTTTTATTTTAGAGTAGTGTAGTCTATGTAAGACCTTGAATTATATTAAAGTATGTCTGGCATTTAATGAACATTGATGTATTTGTTGTAAACTTTCGTCCCACATATCTTTCGTTATAGGGTGACCTATTTCATTTTCCCATTTGTATCTATATGGTTCGGTCGGTGGTACCTCGTTGTTTAGTAGGGTGTTATAAATATAAGCTATTAGTTTTTCAGTATTAGGATGCTTGTTCAAACATTCATCAAGAATTTCTGATTCCCTACTCCTGTAGACTTGTGTATTAGATTTAACATAATCTCTAATTTGTAGATATCTGAAGAAATTATTTGAGTGCAGTCCATAATTCTGTTGTAACTCTTGAAATGAAAGAAAAGTGCCTTTCCCATAAAGATGTCCAATATTTTTGATTCCATAATTTTTTCCATTGTGTGAAACCTTTGTCCATAAAGGATGATTTGAATGAAGGATTATTTGCAATGGGAAGGCATAGTGGCATATTATTCCATTTTAAATCTTTTTTTATTTGTTTCCAAATTCGTATTCCACTATGTATTATGGGGTTTTCTTTATAGGTTTTTTTGTGCAGTTTTGTGGGGGTAAATATGATCGGACCTATTTCAAAAGGTAGACAGTCTTCCTTTTCCATCATTAGCCAATCTGGTTGTCGATCCATTTCTTCCAGCCAGAAATTCATGTTTTTAATATGGACTGCCCAAAAATAAAATAAGAAATTTGGCAAAGCCAGACCTCCATTTATCTTTGATTTACATAAATGTCTTTTACTTATTCTATGATTCTTATAATCCCAGACAAAACTTGTAACAATGGAGTCGACTTTTTTGAAAAAAGTTTTTGGGATATATATCGGAATTAATTGAAGTTCTTTGAATTGAAGTAACTACCGCAGTTGCGGTAAAAAAATCATTTTTATAGCATTAATTCTCCCAAGCATTGAAATGGGGAGTGTTTTCCAGTATTGAATATTCTTATGTAGTTTATTCAGTAAGGGTGGGAAATTTAGTTTAAATAAAGAGGTATATGTCTTAGTTACATAGATTCCTAAGTATTTAAATTTATCTTTAACTATTTTAAAAGGGGATTGTTGTATTATATGTAAATTGAATTTTGTTATTGGCATGATTTCACTTTTATTCCAACTAATTCTATATCCCGAAAACTGACCAAATTGAGTTATTAGATTTAATAAGTTTGGAATACTAGTTTCTAACTTTGTAATATATATTAGTACATCATCTGCATATAAGGAGATTTTATTCCTTGTGTCTCTAGTATTGTATCCATATATTCCTGGATGGTTTCTAACGCTTTCTGCTAGGGGTTCGATTGCAAGAGCAAATAATAGTGGGGATAGTGAACATCCTTGTCTACAGCCTCTAGAGAGATTAAATTTAGTTGATAACATTTTGTTTGTTAATATTCTGGCTGTTGGATTAGAATATAACAATTTAACCCATGTACAGTACTTCTCTCCTAGTTGAAATTTTTCCATCACCGAAAATAAATATGGCCATTCTACCTGGTCAAATGCTTTTTCAGCATCTAACGAAATAATTGCTAGATCTGCATTAGGAGTTCTATTGGAGTATATAATATTAAATAATCTTCTCAGATTATAAAATGAATAACGTTTTGGGATAAACCCTGTTTGGTCGGGATGTATTAATTTACTGATCACTAAGCTCAATCTATTAGATAAAATTTTAGTTAATATTTTATGATCAGTATTTAAGAGGGCTATAGCTCTGTATGAACCTGTATGCACACCAGAATTCTTAAGATTCAAGAGCCAAGTCTTTCATTAATAGACAATAGACAATAGACAATAGGTGCAGGAGTAGGCCATTCGGCCCTTTTTATGAATTTATGAATCCTTTATTTGTCATTCAGACCTTTCGGTCTGAACGAAATGCTGTTGCCTGCAGCCATACATGTAATAATAACAAAACACAATAAACACAAATTAACATCCACCACAGTGAGTTCACCAAACACCTCCTCACTGTGATGGAGGCAAAAGTCTTAGAGTTACTGTCTCTTCCCTCCTCTTCTCCCTCTGCGCCGAGGCGATACCCCACCGGGCGATGGTAAGTCAGTCCCGCGGTTCAAGCTCCGCGGCCCGGGGGTGGTCGAAGCTGCCCGCAGCTGTTGCAACGGGTGCTCCGGAAAACAGGCACCAGCCTGTGACCTGCGAGCTCCCGACATTGTCCTCCACTGGCCCGCGGCCGAGCCCCGGATCCAGGTCGCCGCCGCCAGAACGCCGCCTCAGCCGCCGTAGCACCGTCTACGCTCCGCACCGGGCCGCCCACAAGGCAGCGTCTCAGCCCCGCACCGGGCTGCCCCCACGGGAGCACCTTCCAGCCGGGAGCCGGGCCGCCCACACGGCAGCGTCTCAGCCCCGCACCGGGCTGCCCACACGGGAGCGCCTTCCAGCCGGTAGCCAGGCCACCCACACGGCAGCGTCTCAGCCCCGCACCGGGCTGCCCCCACGGGAGCACCTTCCAGCCGGTAGCCGTGCCGCCCGCACGAGAGTGTCTCAGCCCCCGCCATCCGCCCTCACCGGAGCGCCGAATCGTGCCGCTGCCCGGACGTCGCCGCAGCTCGAAGACGGCCAGCCTCGCGTTGGTGAGTCCTGGCTGGCTCTACCTCCGGACCCTCGAGGTCGGTCGCAGGTTGGAGGCCGCCAGCTCCGCCATTAGGCCTCAGCGCAGACTGGGGAAGAGAAGGGGGATACGACAAAAAAGTCGCATTCCCCGAAGGGAGAGACAGAAAGCTCTGTTTCACCCTCCCCCCACACACATAACACCACCTAATAACCAAAAAAATTACTAAACTAGACAAAAAAAACAACACAAAAAGTAAAAACAGACAGACTGCAGGCGAGCCGCAGCTGTATCACAGCGCCGCCACTTCAAGTCAGCACCGCCACTCAATGTGATCATGGCTGATCATCCCCAATCAGTACCCCGTTCCTGCCTTCTCCCCATATCCCCTGACTCCGCTATCTTTAAGAGTCCGATCTAGCTCTCTCTTGAAAGCATCCAGAGAACTTGCCACCACCGCCGTCTGAGGCAGAGAATTCCACAGACTCACAACTCTCTGTGAGAAAAAGTGTTTCATTGTTTCATTTCTAAATGGCTTACCCCTTATTCTTAAACTGTGGCCCCTGGTTCTGGACTCCCCCAACATCGGGAACATGTTTCCTGCCTCTAGCGTGTCCAAACCCTTAACAATCTTATATATTTATCCTTATCTTATCTTTCTAAACTTCAGCGTATACAAGTCCAGCTGCTCCATTCTCTCAGCATATAACAGTCCCGCCATCCCGGGAATTAACCTTGTAAACCTACGCTGCACTCCCTCAATAGCAAGAATGTCCTTCCTCAAATTAAGGGACTAAAACTGCACACAATACTCCAGGTGTGGACTCACTAGGGCTCTGTACAACTGCAGAAGGTCCTCTTTGCTCCTATATTTGTTTCCTCTTGTTATAAAAATGTCACCCATTCCTTCTCCCCAGAGATGCTGCCTGATCTTCGGACTGATGTCAGGGGAGAGGGAGAGAGGAAGAGGACTTCTTCAAAGTAGGCGCGCACCTTGAGGAGATTTCGTTGTGGAGCGGACGAAATGTGGAGAGACGGAATGGGTGACGTTTCGGGTCGACTCCTGAAGAAGTCTGAAGAAGGGTCTGGACCCGAAATGTCGCCCATTCCTTCTCTCCTGAGATGCCGCCTGTCCCGCCGAGTTACTCCAGCATTTTGTGTCTATCTTCTATCCATGTACCTATCCAACTGTTTCTTAAACGTCGGGATAGTCCCAGCCTCAACTACCTCCTCTGGCAGCTCGTTCCATACACCCACCACCCTTTGTGTGAAAAAGTTACCCCTCGGGTTCCTGGTTAGTCACAGAGTGATACAATGTGGCAAGAGGCTCTTCGGCCCAACTTGCCCATGCCGGCCAACGTACCCCATCTACACTAGTCCCACCTGCCTGCGTTGGGCTCAAATGTTTTCAGTACCTGTCTAAATGCATTGTACATTGTAATAGTACCTTCATTGGTCACATGTACAGTGAAAAGCTTTGCTTTGCATGCTATCCAAATAGATCTATTCCCCTTCACCTTAATCCTCTGTCCTCTGGTCCTCGATTCCCCTACTCTGGGCAAGAGACTCTGTGCATCTACCCTAGTCCCACCTGCCCTCATCTATTGCATCCGCTGCTCTAGGTGTCAGCTGCTCTACATCGGTGAGACCAAGCGTAGGCTTGGCGATCGCTTCGCCCAACACCTCCGCTCAGTTCACATTAACCAACCTGATCTCCCGGTGGCTCAGCACTTCAACTCCCCCTCCCAATCCGACCTTTCTGTCCTGGGCCTCCTCCATGGCCTGAGTGAATCCCACCATAAATTGGAGGAGCAGCACCTCTGTCACAGTCTGCCCTCTCCTCATTCTCATCCACTTCACCTCCCAGTACTTTTCCACCGGTCCCTCCTTCTCCTCACCTGCCTGCCTGCCACTCCCCTCTCATCAGCCCAACTCTCCTCACCTGTTGCACTCAGTTGCCTCTGATCACCAATTAACCCGGTATATAGACTCTCCTCACCATTCACACAGTGCCAGATTGTTCTCAGCATTCATGCAAGACTCTCCAGCGATTTCCCGACTGCCTACATGGATTCGAACCTGCCTGCCCCTGACCATTCCGTCCTGTCGTCTTCCCAGATATCACCTCAGCCTTCTGTCCCCGACCACGGCCTTCGTCCCGTGCCTCCAGGTTTCTGTCTGCCTCACTCCTGGGCTGTTTGGTGTATCCCTGCAACGGCTCCTCGACTTCCTGCCTGGCTTCGACTCTCCTTTCGTCTGTCCCTTGCTGGTTTGTTTGCATCGTGTGTTGGATCTCCTGATGACCGGACCTTCCGCTACCCCGACTACGTCTCCTGCCTGCCCCTCTTCGGAACCCTCGCTCAATCCTGAGCCTCTGTGTGAGTACGGTGTACCCATTCCTGTGTTACTACTCTGTGTTACAGTGTCGTAATAAAGTTCATGACCAATTATACCTGCCTGATTCTGTGCCGCAATTGGGTCCAAGCTATACCCGTTACAACCTCATATTTCACTTGGGTAGTTTACACCCCGGCATTGACCTCCAATTTCAGGTAGTCCTTGCTTTCTCCCTCCGTCCCCTCCCCTTCCCAGCTCTTCCACAGCCCACTGTCTCCGCCTCTTCCTTTCTTCTTTCCCGCCCCCCCCCCCCCCCCCCCCCCCCCCAGCCCCACATCAGTCAAAAGAAGGGTCTCGACCCGAAACGTCACCTATTCATTCGCTCCATAGATGCTGCCTCACCCGCTGAGTTTCTCCAGCATTTTTGTCTATCTGTGCATCTACCCGATCTATTCCCGTGACTTTGACTCCAGCAGACAAAAGAGTCTGGGAGGATACAAGGAGTTACATAAAGAGTGTCCAAAAATATGTCTTCTTGGAATTCCATTAAAAAACAGAGTTTGTTGTTTATATAACAACGGCCTTGAACTTCTTTGTAATCGAGAGGCAAGAGTGTGGGAAGGGGGGGGGGGGGGGGGCGTTAGATTTCCAGTAAGCTATTTTCTGGGAACGATGCCAAATCTTGTTATCAGAATTTGAAATATTTTGAAGCCATTCAACCCTTCGAGCCATTTAATGTGATCATGGCTGATCATCCCCAATCAGTACCCTGTTCCTGCCTTCTCCCCATATCCCCTGACTCCGCTATCTTTAAGAGACTTATCTAGCTCTAAGAGCCCTAACCAAGATGCCACGTCTAAGCTAGCCCCGTTTGCCCACGTCTCGACCACACCTTTTCCCCTCTGTATACAATCCCTCTTTGACTGGCAAGATGGCGGCATGGTGGTGCAGCGGTAGTGTTGCTGCCTCACAGCGCCGGAGTCCCGGGTTCGATCCCGACTACGGGTGCTGTCTGTATGGAGTTTGTACGTTCTCCCCGTGACCTGCGTGGGTTTTCTCCTGTTGCTCTGGTTTCCTCCCACACTCCAAAGACGCACAGGTTTGTAGGTTAACTGGCTTGGTGTAAATGTGTAAATTGTCCCTAGTTTGTGTAGGATAGTGTTGGTGTGCGCGGGGATCGCTGGTCGGCATGGACTCGGTGGGCCGAAGGGCCTGTTTCCGTGCTGTATCTCTAAACTAAACTAAACTGAACTAAACTAAATGATTAGTCTTCGTAGAGTCATACTGTATGGAAACAGGCCCTTCAGCCCATCTTGTCCATGCCAAACCAAGAAGGCACAACTAAGCTCGTCCCGTTTGCCCACATCTGGACCACATCTGTCCCCTCTGTGCACCTTCTCCCCGTGACCGCGTGGCTTTCCTCCGGGTGCTCCGGTTTCCTCCCACATCCCAAAGACTTGCAGGTTTGTAAATTAATTGGCGTGTGTAGGGTCGTGTTAGTGTGCAGGGATCGATGGTCTGCGTGGGCCGAAGGGCCTGTTTCCACACTGTATCTCAAAACCAAACTAAACTAAATCTAACCTAAGTCCGCGTGGGTTTTCTCCGGGTGCTCTGGTTTCCTCCCACATTCCAAAGACTTACAGGTTTGTTGGTCAAGAGTGTTTTATTCTCATATGTCTCGAAAAGGAACAATGATTTTGGCCTCCCTGTGACCCGCGTGGCTTTTCTCCGAGATCTTCGGTTTCCTCCCACGCTCAAGTCTCGTAGGTCAGTTGGCTTTAGTAACGGGTTCCTAGTGTGTAGGATAGAACTAGTGTCAGTTGGCAAAAAATGCTGGAGGAACTCAGCGGGTGACGCAGCATCTGTGTAGAGAGGAATAGGCGACGTTTCGGGTCAAGACCCTTCTTCAGACTGATGTCGGGGGGGTGGGGCGGGAATAAAGGAACTTCTTCAAAGTAGGCACACCTTGACATATCGCAGTGGAGTAGACGAAATGTTAAGAAGGAACTGCAGATGCTGGAAAATTCGAAGGTAGGCAAAAAATGCTGGAGGAACTCAGCAGGTGAGGCAGCATCTATTGAGCGAAGGGAATAGGCAACGTTTTGGGCGGAGACCCTTCTTGTCTACCTTCGATTTTCCCCGCATCTGCAGTTCCTTCTTAAACAACTAATGTGTGGGCGATCGCTGGTCGGCATAGGCTGAAAGGCCCGTTTCCATGCTGTATTTCTAAACTAAACTAAATTGAACAAAACAAAATTGCCCCTGATGTGTAGGGAGTGGATGAGATAGTGAGATAACATAGAACCAGCACCAGCACTCCAAGGAATAGAGTCCCAGTCTGCCCCAACCTCTCCCAAGAGCTCAGACCCTCCATAGTCTTGGCTACATCCTCATAAATCCTCTCTGCACCCTTTACCATCGAGAGCTCACAGCCTCGGGAGAGGCCGTAGATGTCGGGAACCTTCAACGGAGCGGAAGGCTCGACCAGCCCTGACCCGGGGGTCCGATTGCCCGTCGCGGTGAAGCTGACATCCCCCCCGATGCAGGAGCTGATCGCCCTGATGCGGAGGGCACAAACGCCGCCGGCTACAGGAGTCAAGATCGTCCCATCATCAGAGAGCTCAAGGCCCTCGACCGCGGGAGAGCAAAGGGAAGAGATTTGAACTTTTTTTCACCTTCAATCACAGTGAGGAATTTGCAGGAGTCATTGTGGTGGATGTTTATGTTAAAATGTGTTTTGTCTGTTCCGCTGATTTTTATTTGTCTGACTTAGGAAATGAAATTCCTCGTATGTTGCAAAACATACTTGGCTAATAAAGTATTATTGTGATTGTGATTGAATTCCTGCTTGACAACATCTGGCGAATGGCGAAGATTAGTCTCCCTGTTTCCCAAATATCCACTCCGTCTCTCTCTCTCTCCACCATCGCTCAAGATTCAAGAGGGATTTATCGCCCCATCGCCCGGACACGGAACAATGACATTTGGGACAGTCACGGTGTCGCAACGTTAGAGTTGCTGCCTCACAGTGCTTTCAGCACCGGAGTCCAGGGTTCGATCCCGACTATGGGCGCTGTCTGTACGGAGTTTGTGCGTTCTCCCCGTGACCTGCATGGGTTTTCTCCGGGACCTTCGGTTTCCTCCCACACTCCAAAAGCGTGCATTTTTGTACGTTTAAGAAGGAACTGCAGATGCTGGAAAATCGAAGGTAGACAAAAATGCTGGAGAAACTCAGCGGGTGAGGCAGCATCTACGGAGCGAAGGAAATAGGGGCCGTTTCGGGTCGAGACCCTTCTTCAGACTGATGGTTTGTTGGTTAACTGGCTTGGTACTGCAAATGTAAAATTATCCCCAGTGTGTGTCAGGTAGTGTCAGTGTGCGGGGATCGCAGGTCGGCGTGGACTCGGTGGGCCGAAGGGCCTGTTTCCGCGCTGTATCTCTACGCTAAACTAAATTCTTACTTGCAGCAGCACAACAGGCATGTAAACATGGTTCTCTGTAAAAAAACCCATGGTCAGGATGGAACCCGGGTCTTTGGCAACAGTGAGGCAGCAACTCTACCACTGCTCCAACGTGCCGCCCCTTTTACATTCTATGTTATCCCACCTTCTCTTCCACTCCCGACACACTAGTGGCAACTTTACAGAAGGGCCAATTAATCTACGGACCAGCACGTCTTTGGGACGTGGGAGGAAACCGGTGCACCCGGAGAAAACCCACGCTGGCCGCGGGGAGAACGTGCAAACTCCACACAGGTGGGGAAAGAACCAGGGATGTTAGTTTAGAGATACAGCATGGAAAAAGACCCTCCGGCCCACCAAATCCACTCCGACCATCGATCATAGGATTTTCTATGTTTCTATGACTCTTACTAACAACTAAAGGTTAATTCCCGGGATGGCGGGACTGTCATATGCTGAGAGAATGGAGCGGCTGGGCTTGTATACTCTGGAGTTTAGAAGGATAAGAGGGCATCTTATTGAAACCTATAAGATTATTAAGGGTTTGGACACGCTAGAGGCAGGAAACATGTTCCCGATGTTGGGGGAGTCAAGAACCAGGGGCCACAGTTTAAGAATAAGGGGTAAGCCATTTAGAACGGAGACGAGGAAACACTTTTCCACACAGAGAGTTGTGAGTCTGTGGAATTCTCTGCCTCAGAGGGCGGTGGAGGCCGGTTCTCTGGATACTTTCAAGAGAGAGTTAGATAGGGCTCTTAAAGATAGTGGTGTCAGGGGATATGGGGAGAAGGCAGGAACGGGTTACTGATTGGGGATGATCAGCCATGATCACATTGAATGGCGGTGCTGGCTTGAAGGGCCGAATGGCCTACTCCTGCGCCTATTGTCTATTGTCTATTTCTATAACACACCATGCTATTTCCTCATTGGAGACCCTCGGACTATCTTTGATCGGACTTCACTGGCTTTATCCTGCACTAATCATTATTCCATTCATCATGTATCTGTACACTGTGGATGGCTCGATTGTAATCATGTATTGTATTTCCGCTGACTGGATAGCACGCAACAAAAGCTTTTCACTGTACCTCGGTACACGTGATAATAAACTGAAACTGAAACTAACCTATTCCAAACTAAAGCCTGTAAAAACTAACCTAAACTAAAAGATAGACACAAAATGCTGGAGTAACTCAGCGGGACAGGCAGGATCTCTGGAGAGAAGGAATGGGTGAAGTTTCAGGTCGAGACCCTTCTTCAGACTAAACTAAACTAAACTAAATCCCGGGCTACGGAGTTCTTTAAAACTTCCTGAAACAAGGAATATGCGTTTTTTTTTAGTATGGATGTACCGAGCGCTTCAAACAAAAAGATAGCACCGAGACCAGTGGGCTGAAGGGCCGCCCGTCTGCTCCAACGCCCCCTCCTCCCTCCCTCCCTCCCTATTCCAGTCTATTCAACTGCAAGTAAAACGCTATCCAAGCTCCGATAGACCGCATTCGATCGAGGGTTTGTGTCTCTGCGGCGCCTTCCCGTCGCGAACCAGGTGTGTTGGAGAGAGAGTGGGTGAGAGGGACTTAGACCAGGTACAACAGGTGAGTCTTCGTTTAATACGCAAAAGGGATTTCTTTTTTTACAGACAAGTTTTGGGGAGCAGTGCAAGTTTGCAAAGTGACCTCTCCACCTCGACTTGCAGATTTCAATCCATTCCTTAACACATACAAATGTTTACTTACATGAATAGCGACCCTTGTGCGTTGTAAAAAGTCAGTAATTGTGGCGTTTAAAAAAGTCTTCGGCTTGTGGAGGTGATTGAGGCGTCCTCCCCCTTTCTAAGGGTGTGGGGGGGGGGGGGAGGATTTTGTAAACTTTGTAAACTTGCAGAGGGATTTTTGACAGGGTAGTTTTTTTTGACTAGACAGTCTTATTTTGTTTGTTTAAATATTGTTTTTAAGTTCAGCGAGACGGAGGTGGAATTCCTGTTGAGTGGTGAAGGAGCTAAACGCAGTCCAGGAAATTGCTGAGAAAGAAAATTGCCAAACTTTCTCTGGCAGCGGCCATAAGTGAACTTTGTTATAGACTTGAGGGACTTTTCCCAGCTTTCTTTTCCCTCCACAACTCTCTCTTGAAAACATCCAGTGAATTGTATCCTCCCTCCCCCTCCCCTCCCCTCCACTGCCACAGATTCACAACGCTCTGGGTGAAAAGGGTTTTTCCTCATCTCTGTCCTAAATGGTCTATCCCTTATTCTTAAACTGTGCCCCCCCCCCGGTTCTGGACTCCCCCCTACACTGGGGACATTTTTCCTGTCCAATCCTTTACCAATATCCTCTCATCCTTCTAAATTCCAGTGAATGGTGGTGCTGGCTCGAAGGGCATAGTGGCCGACTCCTGCACCTATTTTCTATGTTTCCAAGTCTGAAAAAGGGTCTCGGCCTGAAACGTCACCTGTCCATGTTCTCCACAGATGCTGCCTGACCCGCTGACATACTCCAGCACTCTGTGAAACGTCACCTATCCATGTTCTCCACAGATGCTGCCTGACCCGCTGAGTTACTCTAGCACTCTGTGAAACGTCACCTATCCATGTTCTCCACAGATGCTGCCTGACCCGCTGAGTTACTCCAGCACTCTGTGAAACGTCACCTATCCATGTTCCACACAGATGCTGCCTGACCCGCTGAGTCACTCCAGCACTCTGTGAAACGTCACCTATCCATGTTCTCCACAGATGCTGCCTGACCCGCGGAGTTACTCCAGCACTCTGTGAAACGTCACCTATCCATGTTCTAAACAGATGCTGCCTGACCCGCTGAGTTACTCCAGCACTCTGTGAAACGTCACCTATCCATGTTCTCCACAGATGCTGCCTGACCTGCTGAGTTACCCCAGCACTCTGTGAAACGTCACCTATCCATGTTCTAAACAGATGCTGCCTGACCCGCTGAGTTACTCCAGCACTGTGTGAAACGTAGACAATGTAGACAAATAGGTGACTTCTGCCGCTCGTTGTGTCTACATCACTACCTTCTTGATATAAATAGACACAGAGTGCTGGAGTAACTCAGTGGGTCAGGCAGCATCTGTGGAGAATATGGACAGGGACAAGTCCTTGGTGATGTTGGCTGTTTTCCCGAGGCAGCGTGAAGTGTAGATGGAGCCGATGGTGGGACGTCTGGTCTGTGTGATGGACTGGCTACATCCGTAATCCTCCACATCGTTCATGTAATGAACGGCACACAATACTCCAAATGTGGTCTAACGAAAGCCTTGCAAAGATACATCGTGACTTAGTGACTCTAATACTCAATGCCCCGACCGATGAAGCCAAGCACACCGTACGACTTCTTCACCGCTCTGTCTCCTTGTGTTGTCACTTTCAGGGAGTTATGAACTTGGACCCCACGATCCCTCTGTACGCCAATGCTGTTAAGGGTCATGCCATAAGCATCAAATAGGTGGCGCAGCGGTAGAGTTGCTGCCTTAAGAGAACAAGTGGCATGTTGGCCTTCAGAACAAGGGGAGTTGAGTATAGGAGCAAAGAGGTCCTTCTGCAGTTGTACAGAGCCCTAGTGAGACCACACCTGGAGTATTGTGTGCAGTTTTGGTCTCCAAATTTGAGGAAGGACATTCTTGCTATTGAGGGAGTGCAGCGTAGGTTCACCAGGTTAATTCCCGGGATGGCGGGACTGTCATATGCTGAGAGAATGGAGCGTCTGGGCTTGTATACTCTGGAGTTTAGAAGGATGAGAGGGAATCTTATTGAAACATATAAGATTGTTAAGGGATTGGAGCATGGGCGGTGATTGGAGGAGGCAGACGGCCTGGTGTAGCAAAGATCATAGAGTGGAGCTTGAATCGGCTCGTTCACGGGGACTTTCATCGCTCGGCGCTGCTTAAAATCGGCTGCGGGATCTTCCACCACCCCGCTGCGTCGAGGCGATCGAGGCTCCCGATGTTGAAGTCCCCGCCGGGCGATGGAAGATCCCGCGGCCGGTTATAAGCTGCGCTGGGCGATGAAAGGCCCCGCGAACGGGCCGGTTGAAGCCCCACGATTCGGGGCGGATGAAGCTGCTGTTGCTGGAGTTCGGAGTCGGTCACCAACCAGGTCAGCTTCCACAGGGCCCACGGCCGAAGCCTCGAGCGTGCGTGTGTGTGTGCACATGTGCGTGCGGACACCAAAAAATGGTGGGTGAAGGTCCACATCTTGAACAGCGGATACAGTGGAAAGTGTCAGTACAGGAGACAGTGTTTAGTTTAGAGATACAGCACGGAAATAGGCCCTTCAGCCCACTGAGTAGAGTCGCCAACTGTCCCGTATTAGCCGGGACATCCCGTATATATTGGGCTAAATTGGTTTGTCCCGTACGGGACCGCCCTTGTCCAGTATTTGACCGCTACTACTCGGGTCGAGGGGACTGTCGGGGTCAGAGTGCCCCGTCCGGCCCCGCCTCACGTAGTGCAGCCCATGGAGTGCAGCAGCAGCAGCAGCACCAGCACCTCGCCCGTGGCCACGTCGGTTGTTCAACTCATAATTCACCCAGCCACGGCCCAGTCGCTCAACGAATTGTCGTCGGGAATTTGTCCCGTCTTTTGACCTTTTCTCCCTCATTTGGGAGTGAGAAAGTTGGCGATCCTGCCACCAAGTCCGCGCCAACCAGCGATCCCCACACGCCAACACTATCCTGCACACACCAGGGGCAATGTTACATTTCCACCAAACCAATTAACCTGCAAATCTGCACGTCTTTGGAGTGTGGGAGGAAACCGGAGCACGCGGAGAAAACCCACGCAGGTCACGTGGAGAACGTGCAAACTCCGTACAGACAGCACCCGTGGTCAGGATGGAACCCGGGTCTCTGGCGCTGTGAGGCGGCAACTCTACTGCTGCGCCACCGTGCCGGTCCAAAACCAGGGCTCGTCCGGGATTTGAACCCGGGACCTCTCGCACCCTAAGCGGGAATCATACCCCTAGACCAACGAGCCAGTTCCTGGTGTCAATCTTTTCAATGTCCCCAATATGGTTCCACTCAGTCCGAGACCTATCCCTTCATGTCTACTTTCGCTTCCTGTCACTGAACACATTTTCTCCCCATGTTGTTACAATTCCTTTTGTCCAGGGAATCATTTTTGGAGCATTGCCTGCAGTGCTGGCCTTGCTCGGTAAGATTGCACATTGACTCCCACGATCGAGTGGGTGGTGGACTTTGAGGAAGGCTGCCGAAGAACACTGCAAGATGTAGATTAGCTGTAGAATTGGGCGGAGAAATAGCAGTTCAATTCTGAACGAGCCTGGCGGCGTCACGGTGGTGCAGCGGTAGAGTTGCTGCCTCACAGCGCCGGAGTCCCCGTGTTCGATCCCGACTACGGGTGACAATAGACAACAGGTGCAGGAGTAGGCCATTCAGCCCTTCGAGCCGGCACCGCCATTCAATGTGACCATGGCTGATCATCCCCAATCAGTACCCCGTTCCTGCCTTCTCCCCATATCCCCTGACTCCGCTATCTTTAAGAGCCCTATCTAGCTCTCTCTTGAAAGTATCCAGAGAACCGCCCTCGAGGCAGAGAGTTCCACAGACTCACTGTGTGGAAAAGTGTTTCCTCGTCTCCGTTCTAAATGGCTTACCCCTTATTATTAAACTGTGGCCCCTGGCTCTGGACTGCCCCAACATCGGGAACATGTTTCCTGCCTCTAGCGTGTCCAAACCCTTAACAATCTTATATGTTTCAATAAGATCTCCTCTCATCCTTCTAAAATCCAGAGTATACAAGCCCAGCCGTTCCATTCTCTCCGACCGCCATCCCGGGAATTAACCTTGTAAACCTACGCTGCACTCCGTCAACAGCAATAATGTCCTTCCTCAAATTAGAGGACCAAAACTGCACACAGCGAATCTTTTGTAAAGGGTTGATTTTGTTAAGCCATTGGCAACATCTGGTGACCAGATGTGAAGAAGGAGAACAGTCTCCTGTTCAGCCAACTCCCGAAAATAGCACAATATAGTTTTCACACCAAACAGCACACTATAAATATTTGGGACGGCAGATGGCACAATGGGCTAAGTGTTCGGCTGGCAACCGGAAGGTAGCTGGTTCGAATCCCGCTTGGAGTGCATACTGTCGTTGTGTCCTTGGGCAAGACACTTCACCCACCTTTGCCTGTGTGTGAATGTGTGTGAGTGATTGGTGGTGGTCGGAGGGGCCGTAGGCGCAGATTGGCAGCCACGCTTCCGTCAGTCTGCCCCAGGGCAGCTGTGGCTACAGAAGTAGCTTACCACCACCGAGTGTGACTGAGGAGTGAATGAATAATGCGATGTAAAGCGCCTTGAGTATTAGAAAGGCGCTATGTAAATCCCATCCATTATGTTGTTAAAAGACTCAACTAACGTAATATATAGAATCATACATCACAGAAACAAGCTCTTCGGCCCAACTGGGCGGCAGGGTGGCACAACGGTTGAGTCGCTGCCTCACAGCGCCAGAGACCCGGGTTCGATCCCAACTATGGGTGCTGTCTGTACGGAGTTTGCACGTTCTCCCCGTGACCTGCGTGGGTTTTCTCCGAGATCTCCGGTTTCCTCCCACACTCCAAAGACGTGCAGGTTTGTAGGTGAATTGGCTTGTAAATTGTCCCTGGTGTGTGTAGGATAGTGTTAATGGTGTTATGTGTGTGGGGGTCGCTGGTCGACGCAGACTTGATGGGCCGAAGGGCCTGTTTCGGAGCTGTATCCTTAAACTAAACTCAAAAAAAATACGTACACTGAGCTTGTTATCATTTATTTGGCAATGGATTAACAAAATATATCCTTTTTTGCAGGGATTGTTTTGGTCATACTGCTTAAATAAGGAGGTAAGGGAAAATAATTCCAGTGAAAGGCTTGAGCTGAGTGGATGTGGGGAGGATGTTTCCACCAGTGGGAGAGTCTAGGACCAGAGGTCACAGCCTCAGAATTAAAGGATGTAACTTTTGGAATTCAGTTTTAAATTTTGTTTTAATTTAATTAAGATCTTAAGGTCAGTTTGAGACAGGGGGGGGAGTCCCCCCCCCCCCGCCACGGGTACCATGTAATCCCGTGCTACCTGCTCCATGGTCGGATAGTCGGCGACTAAACCGTCCCCCCCACCTGGTTTGCCAGGAGAGGAGGGGGCTGTGGACCCCCAGCAGGATCAAACGGCCATCCGTTAGGAAGGACATTCTTGCTATTGAGGGAGTGCAGCGTAGGTTTACAAGGTTAATTCCCGGGATGGCGGGACTGTCATATGCTGAGAGAATGGAGCGGCTGGGCTTGTACACTCTGGAGTTTAGAAGGATGAGAGGGCATCTTATTGAAACATGTAAGATTATTAAGGGTTTGGACACGCTAGAGGCAGGAAACATGTTCCCGATGTTGGGGGAGTCCAGAACCAGGGGCCACAGTTTAAGAATAAGGAGTAAGCCATTTAGAACGGAGACGAGGAAACACTTTTTCACGCAGAGAGTTGTGAGTCTGTGAATTCTCTCCCTCAGAGGGCGGTGGGGGCCGGTTTTCTGGATACTTTCAAGAGAGAGCTAGATAGGTCTCTTAAAGATAGTGGAGTCAGGGGATATGGGGAGAAGGCAGGAACGGGTTACTGATTGGGGATGATCAGCCATGATCACATTGAATGGCGGTGCAGGCTCAAAGGGCCGAATGGCCTACTCCTGCATCTATTGTCTATTTATCCGCAGTTCAGTCGAAGTTGCGATCACTGTCGTACACAGCATTGTAAGGAATGATGATAAAGCACACACACACCAAATTCCTATACTTCCAGCAGCGGAAGTCCGCAGGAACTGGAGGACAGTGATGTGTGGTGCGTCCGTCACCGTTCCCATCGGAAACCAGCACCACTGCATCGCTAATGTCTTCAACAATGATGAATGAATAAGATCATAAGTGATAGGAGCAGAATTAGGCCATTCGGCCCATCAGGTCTACTCCGCCATTCAATCATGGCTGATCTATCTCTCCATCCTAACCCCATTCTCCTGCTTTCTTCCCATAACCTCTGACACCCGCACTAATCAAGAATCTATCTATCTTTGCCGAAAACATCCACTGACTTGGCCTCCACAGCTGTCTGTGGCAAAGAATTCCACTGATTCAGCACCCTCTGACTAAAGAAATTCCTCCTCATCTCCTTCCTAAAAGAACGTGCTTTAATTCTGAGTCTGTGCCCTCTAGTCCTAGACTCTCCCACTAGTGGAAACATCCTCTCCACATCCACTCTATGCCTTTCATT
The DNA here is from genome assembly GCF_010909765.2 of Amblyraja radiata. Classification (NCBI taxonomy): domain Eukaryota; kingdom Metazoa; phylum Chordata; class Chondrichthyes; order Rajiformes; family Rajidae; genus Amblyraja; species Amblyraja radiata. The sequence continues at coordinate 52,142 of NW_022630511.1, forward strand.
ATTCTGTAAGTTTCAATGAGGTCCCTCCTCGACTTTCTAAACTCCAGCGAGTACAAGGCCTAGTCTAGTGCTGACAAATGCTCATCATATGCTAACCAACTCATTCCTGGGATCAGTGCTGACAAACGCTCATCATTCTTGTAAATCTCCTCTGGACGCTCTAGGCCATTCAGCCCTTCGAGCCCACCGCCATTCTCCCCATATCCCTTGATTCCGTTAGCCCAAAGAGCTGAATCTAACTCTCGCTTGAAAACATCCAGTGAATCGGCCTCCACTGCCTTCTGTGGCAGAGAATTCCACAGATTCACAACTCTCTGGGTGAACACGTTTTTCCTCATCTCAGTCCTATATGACCTACCCCTTATTCTTAAACTGTGTGACCCCTGGTTCTGGACTCCCCCAAACATCGGGAACATTTTTCCTGCATCTAGCCTGTCCAATCTCAAAATAATTTTGACGGTGCTGGCTTGAAGGGCCGAATGGCCTACTCCTGCACCTATTGTCTATTGTCTATTGTCTAATTTTATATGTTTCTATAAGATCCCCTCTCATCTTTCTAAATTCCAGTGAATATCGTGGAAAAATCCTCACCACATCCACTCTATCCAGGCCTTTCACTATTCGGTAAGTTTCAATGTTGTCCCACCCCCTCATCCTTCTAAACTCCAGCGAGCACAGGCCCAGCGCCGTCAAACGCACATCGTACGTTAACGCACTCATTCCTGGGATCGTTCTCGTAACCTCCTCTGGACCCTCTCCAGAGCCGGCACATCCTTCCTCAGATACGGGGCCCAAAACTGCCCACAAGCAGCATCTTCCTTGTGTCTAAGCCCAAACCAAATGATGTTTTTGTATGTTTGAGGGCAGCTCAGAGATGTATGTTTGAGACAACCCAGCAAAATAAATATTGATTTCTCTAGCTTTAAGTAACCCTTGCATCTCCCCTCTCTCCACCCCCCCCCCCCACCCCCCCCCCCCCTAGTTGTTGAATTAGTTTCACACTCGTCCTGTTGAGTGTCATTGTCTGTGTAACTCGTTATCACCTGGCCCACAGCCAACAATGGACCATTGTGGGCTCCACCTTTCGTTACTTTTTTGCACATCTTTCATTCATTTGTTCTATATCTCTCCATATCACCGTCTATACGGGGTACTGATTGGGGATGATCAGCAATGATCACATTGAATGGCGGTGCAGGCTCGAAGGGCCGAATGGCCTACTCCTGCACCTATTGTCCATTGTCTATATCTCTCTTTTCCCTCTCCCCTGACTCTCAGTCTGAAGAAGGGTCTTGAGCCGAAACGTCACCCATTCCTTCTCTCCGGAGATGCTGCCTGTCCTGCTGAGTTACTCCAGCATTTTATGTCAATCTTGGGTGCAGGAAAGAATTGCAGATGCTGGTTTAAACCCAGATAGACACAGAATGAATCAGAAGCAAAATAGTACTTTATCTGCCAAGTATGTTTTGCAACATACAAGGAATTTCAATAGACAATAGACAATAGACAATAGGTGCAGGAGTAGGCCATTTGGCCCTTCGAGCCAGCACCGCCGTTCAATGTGATCATTTCATTTGCCAAGTCAGTCATATAAATCAAAAGCTACAGAACACACAAAGCACATTTTGACACAAACTGCTGCATTTAACACTAAATGGTGGAGTAACTCAGCGTGACAGGCAGCATCTCTGGAGAGAAGGAATGGGTGACATTTCGGGTCAAGACACGTCTTCAGTCTGCCGTCAGGGGAGAGGGAGACACATAGATAAGGAAGTGTAAGGTGTGAAAACGGGACAAAGGGAATGGAGATCAAGAAACATGTAGAATAGATCATTGTTAGCTGGGAGAAGGTAACAACAAAGCAACCAGAGATAGAATGTAGTCGGAGACAGTCAGACTGATCAGAGAACTGGGGAGGGATGGAGAGAGAGGGAAAGCAAGGGTTATTTGACGTTAGAGACGTCAACGTTCTCTGGAGAAAATGAAAATGGGATGTTTTGGGTCGGGATCCTTCTTCAGAATTACTCCAGCATTTTGTTTATATCGTGTTTAGTTTAGAGATAAGGCGCAGAAACGGGCCCTTCGGCCCACCGAGTCCGCACCGACCAGCGATCCCAGCACATTAACACATTAGCACAAAACTCAGGGACGACAGATGGCACAATGGGCTAAGTGTTCGGCTGGCAACCGGAAGGTAGCTGGTTCGAATCCCGCTTGGAGTGCATACTGTCGTTGTGTCCTTGGGCAAGACACTTCACCCATCTTTGCCTGTGTGTGTGAATGTAATTATGTGAAGCACTTTGGGGTCAATGCAAGTTGACTAAAAATGTGCTATATAAATAAAGAAATTTAATTTTAATTTTAATTTAACACCATCCTACACCCACTAGGGACAATTTACATTTATACCAAGCCAATTAACATGTAAACCCGCACGTCTTTGGAGTGCGGGAGGAATGCCGGTGCTGGCTCGAAGGGCCGAATGGCCTAATCCTGCACCTATTGTCTATTGTTGAAAACCGAAGATCCCGGAGAAAATCCACGCTGGTCACGGGGAGATCGTACGAACTCCGTACAGACAGCACCCGTGGTCGGGATCGAACTGGGGTCTCTGGCGTTGCGAGGCAGCTGCTCTGCCCACCGCGCCACCATGCCCGCCCTAGTCTGTGGAATCCATTCTGTAACGTGCACTCCTAGGATTGTGAACTACCAGTAAACTCCAGTCGATAGAACCCAAGCTGCTCATAGTCCATTCCATAGATCCCCAGTCCGTGCATTATGAGTTGCCTTGGGTTCGGATCAGGGACTTTGATCCTTGTTAAATCAATCTGTATCAGTATCCAAGTCAGGGTGATTAGACCACAGTTAAACATTCACAGGCAATACAGTGATTGCCATCTCAGATAGTATTGTTGAACAGAACGCAGAGGTTCACCTGCACCTCCTCCAACCTCATCTACTGCATCCGCTGCTCTAGGTGTCAGCTGCTCTACATCGGTGAGACCAAGCGCAGGCTCGGCGATCGCTTCGCCCAACACCTCCGCTCGGTTCGCACTAACCAACCCGATCTCCCGGTGGCTCAGCACTTCAACTCCCCCTCCCATTCCCAATCCGACCTTTCTGTCCTGGGCCTCCTCCATGGCCAGAGTGAGGCCCACCGCAAATCGGAGGAGCAGCACCTCATATTTTGCTTGGGTAATTTACACCCAAGAACGGAGACGAGGAAACGTTTAGAACGGAGGCGAGGAAACATTTTTTCACACAGAGAGTTGTGAGTCTGTGGAATTCTCTGCCTCAGAGGACGGTGGAGGCCGGTTCTCTGGATGCTTTCAAGAGAGAGCTAGATAGGGCTCTTAAAGATAGCGGAGTCAGGGGATATGGGGAGAAGGCAGGAACGGGGCACTGATTTGGGATGATCAGCCATGATCACATTGAATGGTGGTGCTGGCTCGAAGGGCCGAATGGCCTACTCCTGCACCTATTGTCTACTGTCTATTGTCACCCCAGCGGTATGAACATTGACCTCCAATTTCAGGTAGTCCTTGCTTTCTCCCTCCTTCCCCTCCCCTTCCCAGCTCTCCCACCGCCCACTGTCTCCGCCTCTTCCTTTCTTCTTCCCGCCCCCCCCCCACCCTCACATCAGTCTGAAGAAGGGTCTCGACCCGAAACGTCACCTATTTCCTTCGCTCCATAGATGCTGCCTCACCCGCTGAGTTTCTCCAGCATTTTTGTCTACCTTCGATTTTTCCAGCATCTGCAGTTCTTTCTTAAACAATTAGTCTCTTTCTGTTCACAAGTTCGTTAGTGATAGGAGCAGAATTAGACCATTCGGCCCATCAAGCCTATACCGCCATTCAATCATGGCTGATCTATCTCTCCCTCCTAACCCCATTCTCCTGCCATCTCCCCATAACCCCTGACACCCCGTACTAATCAAGAATCTATCTATCTCTGCCTTGAAAATATCCACTGACTTGGCCTCCACAGCCGTCTGTGGCAAAGAATTCCACAGATTCACCACCCTCCGACTAAAGAAATTCCTCCTCATCTCCTTCCGAAAGGAACGTCCTTTAATTCTGAGGCTGTGCCCTCTGGACCTAGACTCTCCCACTAGTGGAAACATCCTCTCCACATCCACTCTATCCGGGCCTATCAGTTGTGTCTCCACGCAGGGTAATTACTCCCTGACGGTGAGATTGGACATTAACAGGTACAAGTTCAAGTTTATTGTCACCTGCACAGGTGTGGTGGAGTACAGGTACAATTAAATTCTTGCTTGCAGCAGATTCACAGACACATAGACTCGGACAACTCCCCGGAACTGGGCAGGCCAGTAGCGGTAGAGTTGCTGCCTTAAAGCGCCTGTCCCACTTTCCTGAGTTACTCACGAATTCTCCCGAGTTTTCCCCTTGATTCAAACTCGGAGAATGTCCGTAGCGAGTCCGTAGATGTTTCATAGCGGCTCGTAATAGCCAGCCGTAGGTACTCGAGGCTATTTGTTTTTACTCGTGGACATTTTTCAACGTGCTGAAAAAACGTCCCGACTTACCTGGTGCCCCGAGTACCTACGGCTGGCATTACGAGCCGCTACAAAACATCTACGGACTCGCTACGGACATTCTACGGGACGACAGATGGCACAATGGGCTAAATGTTCGGCTGACAACCGGAAGGTAGCCGGTTCGAATCCCGCTTGGAGTGCATACTGTCGTTGTGTCCTTGGGCAAGACACTTCACCCACCTTTGCCTGTGTGTGAATGTGTGTGAGTGATTGGTGGTGGTCGGAGGGGCCGTAGGCGCAGATTGGCAGCCACGCTTCCGTCAGTCTGCCCCAGGGCAGCTGTGGCTACAGAAGTAGCTTACCACCACCGAGTGTGACTGAGGAGTGAATGAATAATGCGATGTAAAGCGCCTTGAGCATTAGAAAGGCGCTATATAAATCCCATCCATTATTATTATTATTATTCTCCGAGTTTGAATCGAGGGGAAAACTCGGGAGAATTCGTGAGTAGCTCAGGAAAGTTGGGCAGGGGCTTTACAGCGCTTGCAGCGCCGGAGACCGGGGTTCGATCTTGACTACGGGATGTATGGGAAGGCAGGCGTTTGGAAGTTATAGGAAGTTATATAAATTCACGGGCATCGTGAATCGTGGCCTCAGCCTCAACCTTGTGCTTTGTAAGTAAACAAACCGATGGCCAAGATCCAAGTTCTTTCTGAAGTCTTACGAAGGGTCTCGACGCGAAACGCCACCCATTCTTTCTCTCCAGAGATGCTGCCTGTCCCGCTGAGTTACTCCAGCATTTTGTGTCCATCTTCAAATTCCACAGGTGTTGACTGCAAGGGGGCCCAGTCTAAATAAACAGTTCCAATGCATAGGAAGGAACTGCAGATGCTGGTTTACACTAGAGATAGACACAAAGTGCTGGAGTAACTCAGCGGGTCAGGCAGCATCTGTGGAGAACATGGATAGGTGACGTTTCACAGAGTGCTGGAGTAACTCAGCGGGTCAGGCAGCATCTGTGGAGAACATGGATAGGTGACGTTTCACAGAGTGCTGGAGTAACTCAGCGAGTCAGGCAGCATCTCTGGAAAGAAGGAATGGGTGACGTTTGGAGTCGGGACCTTTCTTCAGACTGAGGCTCAGGGGAGAAACAAACGAGAGATAGTTCCTCCAGCACTTTGTGCCTGTAAGCAGTTCCATTGATTTGTGTGAAAATGAATAATGTCTTGGGATGATTTGGCTATCACGATAAACATTCTCATTGTCTTCCTCTCCCCCTCTTTCCCTCCCCCTCCCCCCCTCTCTGTGTGTCTCTCCCCCTCTCCCGCTCCCCCCCCCCTCTCTGTGTGTCTCTCCCCCTCTCCCGCTCCCCCCCCCTCTCTGTGTGTCTCTCCCCCTCTCTCTATCTCTCCCCCAGAACAGACTGACCCCAACTCTCAGGATGGGGGTGACGGGACCTCCGGCCGTTGTCACCAAGTTGGCGCGAGGAGAGACCGGCAGGAGACGTTCGTTCAACCCGTTCCACAGCGTAAAGGTGAGTGTGGAGGTGTCGGAGCCCCCCCAGCCTAGTCCCTTCCCCTAGGGGTTAAAGTGGACCCTGAGCTTAAATTTGACAGTCTGATCAAGGCTGTTGTTAAATCAAGCTTTTTCCATTTGAGGCAGCTGGCCAAATTAAAGCCAATTCTGTCAAGGCAGCACTTTGAGACGGTAATCCACGCCTTTGTTACTGGATTACTGCAATGCACTGTACGTGGGGGTTAGTGGGTCCTCCATCGCCCGTCTCCAGATGGTACAGAATGCAGCTGTACGTCTTTTAACTGGCACACATAAACATGAGCACATTTCGCACATTTTAGCCTCACTCCACTGGTTGCCTATTCAGTTTAGGATCCATTTTAAAATTCTTTTATTTGCTTTTAAATCCCTGAATGGTCTTGCCCCGCCCTACCTATCTGAGCTTCTACATCCTTATACACCCGCCCGCTCTCTCAGGTCAGATAATCAGCTGCTCCTGAGTGGGCCTAAAACTAAGCGGAAGCTCAGAGGGGACCGTGCCTTTGCAGTGTCGGCACCCAAATTATGGAACGATCTGCCTCTCCACATTAAACAGGCCTCTTCTCTGTCTGTTTTTAAATCACTTCTTAAAACCCATCTCTTCTCCGTGGCCTTTGATACCCAGTAAGATGTCGACTTTATTTACTTGATTTAATTTCTTATTTTGATTGCGTGGCTATTATTTTTACTCATGTTTTATGTCTTTTAATTTATTGTTGTATTTCATATGTCATTTTTGCGCCTCATGTGAGCTGTTATGTTGTCTGTTTATGATGTCTTGTTTATTCTTCTGTACAGCACTTTGGTCAACATTGGTTGTTTTAAAGTGCTTAACAAATAAAGTTGGATTGGATTGGATTGGATTCCCCCTCCCTCTCCCCCTCCCCCTCCCCCTCCCCCTCCCCCTCCCTCCCCCTAACCCTCTCTCCCCCTCCCCCTCACACCTGCCCTCCCCCTCCCCCTCCACCCTCCCCCCTCACCCCTCCTCCTTCTCCCCTCCCTCCCCCTCACCCGACCACCTTCCATCCGTTCCCCTCTTCACTCCCCTTCTCCCCCCCCCACCACCCCCCCATCCCATTCCCCAAACTTCCCCTCCCCTCCCCCACCATCTACGGAGTTTGCACGTTCTCCCCGCGACCTGCGTGGGTTTTCTCCGGGATCTTCGGTTTCCTCCCACACTCCAAAGACGTGCAGGTTTGTAGGTTAATTGGCTTGGTGTGTGTGTAAATTGTCCCTAGTGTGTGTGTATGATAGTGTTGCTGTGCGGGGATCGCTGGTCGGCGCGGGCTCGGTGGGCCGAAGGGCCTGTTCCCGCGCTGTATCTCTAAACCAAAGACTAACACTGCCTACAGTGAGAGTGGATTGGATCAGGCTTCTTCTTCTTGCAAATGAAACATAAACCAAAGGAATGTTTCAGAAGGAACTGCAGATGCTGGAAAATCGAAGGTGGACAAAAATGCTGGAGAAACTCAGAGGGTGAGGCAGCATCTATGGAGCGAAGGAAATAGGCGACGTTTCGGGTCGAGACCCTTGGGTCAACTCCTGCGCCTATTTTCTATGTTTCTATGACTCTTACCAACCACCAAAGTCAGGCTAACCGGCCTATAGCGGGGTAATATTGGCAATTTTCTAATCATCTGGGCCTCTCGTGATTCTTGAAATATGACTGCTGATAGTTTGTCTTCCTTTTTCCACCCCCGTCCCCCCCCAGTTTTTTGTGCTGTGCCATGGACTCCTGCAACTCTCTCAGCTCCTGGTATCGGGGTACATGAAGAGCATCGTGTCAACCATCGAGAAGCGCTTTGGGCTGTCGAGCCAGAACTCGGGAATGCTCTCTTCTCTCAACGAGGTAGGTGATCGGAATGGGCGGGGCACGTTTTCGGGGCAGGACCCTTCGTCACACTGGTGAAGTGGGCGCCGGTGCAGTTGGGGGAGGGTCACTGCGCAGGCGCGACTGCCGCGTTCAGACTTGTGCCGTTGATGGTAGAAAGTTAATTCAAGTTCATAAAGGGAATTACTTTGTAAAATCGAACGTAACTTGTTACTGCGCACCGCAGGCGAATGGTGAGTCAGGCACCCCTAAAATTGTAGCGCTATCCTGTACTGTTTTGGCTGTATTGTGCGAACATACATACATACAAGATGAGACTTTTAGCGATATATAGATGTTGTCAAGCTTGAAAGGGTTCGGAGATGCGGATGTTGCCAGGACTAGAGGGCCTAGGCTATAGGGAGAGGTTGAGCAGGCTGGGTCTCTATTACTTGGAGTGCAGGAGGATGAGGGGTGATTTTATAGAGGTGTATAAAATCATGAGCAGAATAGATCGGGTAGATGCGCAGAGTCTCTTGCCCAGAGTAGGGGAATCGAGGACCAGAGGACACGGGTTCAAGGAGAAGGGGAAAAGATTTAATAGGAATCCGAAGGGTAACTTTTTCACACAGAGGGTGGTGGGTGTATGGAACAAGCTGCCAGAGGAGGTAGTTGAGGCTGGAACTATCCAACATTTAAGAAACAGTTAGACAGGTACATGGATAGGACAGGTGTGGAGGGATATGGACCAAGCGCAGGCAGGTAGGACTAGTGTAGCTGGGACATGTTGGCCACTGTATGGCAAGTTGGGCCAAAGGGCCTGTTTCCACACTGCACCACTCCATGACTCTAACACTATGTCTCTAATTAGGCCATTCGGCCCATCGTGTCTACTCCGCCATTCAATCATGGCTGATGTATTCAAGAGAGTTAGATTTAGCTCTTAATGGTAACAGAATCAAGGGGTTATGGGGAGAAAGCAGGAACGGGGTACTGATGTTGGATGATCAGGCATGATCATATTGAATGGCGGTGCTGGCTCGAAGGGCCGAATGGTCTGCTCCTGCACCTATTTTCTATATTTCTCTCTGTCTCCTAATCCCATTTTCCTGCCTTCTCCCCGTAACCCTTGACACCCGTTCTAATGAAGAATCTGTCTATCTCTGCCTTTAAAATATCCACTGGCTTGGCCTCCACAGCCCTCTGTGGCAATGAGTTCCACAGATTCACCACCCTCTGACTAAAGAAGTTCCTCCTCACCACCTTTCTAAAAGAGCGAACGTCCATTAATTCTGAGGCTGTGACTCTCATTCTAGACTCTCCCACCAGTGGGAACACCCTCTCCACATCCACTCTATCCAGGCCTTTCATTATTCTGTAAGTTTCAATGAGGTCCCCCCCTCAACCTTCTAAACTCCAGCAAGTACAGGCCCAGTGCCGACAAACGCTCATCATATGCTAATGCATCATTCCTGGGATCATTCTTGTAAACCTCCTCTGGACCCTCTCGAGAGCCAGCACATCCTTCCTCAGATAAGGGCCGCAGTTCTGCATCTGTTGCCCCCTTGTTTCTTTAACTGACAAGTGGATGCAGATGAGGAATACAAAATTAAAGGACATTCCTTCAGAAAGGAGACGAGGGGGAATTTCTTTATGTGTAAGAAAGAACTGCAGATTTAAATCGAAGGTAGACACAAAATGCTGGAGTAACTCAGCGGGACAGGCAGCATCACTGGAGAGAAGGAATGGGCGACGTTTCGGGTTGATAGGGCTCTTAAAGATAGCGGAGTCAGGGGATGTGGGGAGAAGGCAGGAATGGGGTACTGATTGGGGATGATCAGCCATGATCACATTGAATGGCGGTGCTAGCTCGAAGGGCCGAATGGCCTACTCCTGCACCTATTGTCTATTGTGTCCCTCTGACTGTACTGAGCCTCCCCCTACACTGCCCGCTGCTGTCGTTACAGATTGGAAGTACGGTGTTGATTGTCTTCATCAGCTACTTTGGTAGCCGGGTTCACCGGCCGCGGTTGATTGGTTGCGGAGGGATCCTGGTCAGCTTTGCCGCCTTCACCATGTCTGTGCCGCACTTCATCATGGGCCGTTACGTGTACGATGGGGCCGTGCAGAGTGAGTATCTCCTCCGCCCTGTCCTTGTCTGAAGAAGGGTCCCTCATAGAGCCTCAGCATTACAGGAAGGAGATGAGGTAAAATGTCTTCAGTCAGAGGGTGGTGAATCTGTGGAATTCTTTGCCACAGAATGCCAAGTCAGTGGATATTTTTAAGGCAGAGATAGATAGATTCTTGATTAGTATGGGTGTCAGAGGTTATGGGGAGAAGGCAGGAGAATGGAGCGGCTGGGCTTGTACACTCTGGAGTTTAGAAGGATGAGAGGGTATCTTATTGAAACATATAAGATTATTAAGGGTTTGGACACGCTAGAGGCAGGAAACATGTTCCCGATGTTTGGGGAGTCCAGAACCAGGGGCAACACTGTTTAAGAATAAGGGGTAATGGCCAGTTCTCACGGTGAGACCTGAAGCAAGATGTCACCCGAGTGAAGTGGTCGTGGTCCAGCACGAGTTCCGCACGATAAAGTGTTCCCACGATAAAGAGTTCCCACGGTACTTGGCAATTCTGTCATTTGTGCGACTGACTTGTCCGTCTCCCGATCTTTCCCGAATCGTGAATGAACATCGTGGACTGTAGTGTAATTGATCACGTGGCACAAATGATGTCACTTTTTTTCACACACTATATAAATATCCTCCGTTCGTAGAATTGGCTCATTTGCAGACATGCCTATACAAAGTTGGTTCGAGTACAGGCTGGTTGTTATTTTCATTGACGTGCTGTATGCATTAGCGCAACATGTGCATCGAAAACGCTTGCGTGAAGGCAGAAGGCTGAGATTAATTAAAAAGATAATTAAGAGGAAGTCTCACTGGGTTAAGCCCATGTTTCAACGGAGACCTCAATTAGGACAATATGAGCAGTGCTATTTATTGTTCTTCTTGGATAACAGAGCACAAGTTGGTCAATACAGATGGCCTTTTTGAAGACAAGAATTACAAGTGAAAATTGCCTGCCCTCGTGCATAATTTATTTTATGGCTTTAAGAGACATGATTCCTACTTCAAACGAAGAGGGTGTAAAAGCTGTCTGCCACTACTTTTACATTGCAGCTGCAGGGAACAGACAGACTTATAAGATACATTAAAGGTGACTGCAAAAACAGCACTTTTACATCTGTAGCATTGTATGTTTTAAAATCATGGATAACATTAAATTGTTCTCCTGTACATAAACTAATATATTGTTATAGTTACTCACATGAGCACCGGGGATACTCAGCAGCCTTCGTCTCCAGCAGGTTGCGCTTTCTCTCCCTATTTCTATAATCCTCTCTGGATTTGTCATAGAGAATCTCATTGCATTGGTACCACTCCACCAGTTCCCCCTCTTGTTCCCTGTTGAAGTTATATGGCCTTACCTTCTGCCATCTAACCTTTATGTTCTCGTCTGCTGAGAATATTGTGGAGGCAACAGCTACTGGGGAGGCAATCTCAAATCCACCCTGATCACACTCTCCCTGCTCCAAGGAGCCCACAGGCAGTGGTATCTCTGGCATCTCCTCTTGCCTCTCCACCTGTCTCTCTTGCTGAGTTTCCTCCTCGTTTACCTGCATGGCCAAAAACTTTCCGACTTTCTTTGACCCCCTTCTTTGCGCTTTTCTGAGAGGCATCTCTGCAAGTCTTACTGTGAAAAAGATTCTCAAACAATGACAATTAGGTGGGACGTCCTCGATGGACACATGGTCCATTGGCGATATTGAGACCACCTTTTTTACTCACCTTATGTCCCTTCTGTCAAGCTTCCGGGTTTACCGTTCGCAGGAGTTCCCACGGTATTCGCAAGTGTCATTACGGATATCGCACGGATATCGCACTGGCATCTGCGTCCATACAATGTTGCAACGCTGCTCAAGACACTCTTGGAGAAATTCATAAATGTTTGAATTTTCTCCCGACCGTACCAAGTCACACGACTACCTGCCGTTAGCGCCACGGAGGTCCTCGGTGGTCCACGAATGCCGTACTGCTATCGCAGAAGGTTCCCACGATGTTAAATCTTGTTAAGTCTTGCTTCAGCTCGCACAATGAGAAAGCCCTTGGGAGTCCAGAACCAGGGGCAACACTGTTTAAGAATAAGGGGTAAGCCATTTAGAACGGAGACGAGGACATTTTTTTTCACACAGAGTTGTGAGTCTGTGGATTTCGCTGCCTCAGAGGGCGGTGGAGGCCGGTTCTCTGGATACGTTCAAGATAATGGAGTCAGGGGATATGGGGAGAAGGCAGGAACGTGGTACTGATTGTGGATGATCAGCCATGATCACATTGAATGGCGGTGCGGGCTCAAAGGGCCGAATGGCCTACTCCTGCACCTATTGTCTATTGTCTATAATAGTAAGATTAAACGAGAACTTACCAGTTTGAAGTTTGATCTTGATTTTATGAGGAGTTACGATGAGCGATTACGTGAAGAAGGGCCGTCCGTCTGCGTGCGCGTCAATCTTCAAAGCAGCGGTGTTAAATCACAGATAAAAAGAAGACCTGAGAATAGTAAGATTGAAGAAACTAGAACTTCCATGTGACCTTGATAGTATGAGGGTGGGAGCGGTGGGCACGTAATCGCTCATCGTAACTCCTCATAAAATCAAGATCAAACTTCAAACTGGTAAGTTCTCGTTTAATCTTACTATTTTACTTCGGAGTCACGTGAGTGACTACGTGAAGATTTCAAAGCTCTGTGATTTTACGCCGGTTACGAATCCAGGTGTCACACACTGAATGGATTGACCATGGATGCGTGTAATCATTAAAGCATTCAGACATTACGTAGTTAAGTAAGGACACTGATGCTTTAAATGAAAGAAAAGTTTTAAAAAACTAGTTACCCCTCCCAACCTTGGGAGGAAACTAAGGGACAGAACTTAAAATGGTACATGCAAACACCCCCAGTCCGGTTATGGGTTTGTTATAAAACCGGAGGACCATTATTTCATTCATCCATCCTGCAGCCACTAGGATGTCGTCAAGGGGCACGTCCATAGCTCTTGCTGCCGACGTAGATGCAGCCCTGGTGGAGTGAGATTTAACCATATAAATGTTTACTCCTGCTACCGCCATTACCTCTTTTGACCATCTGGAGATGGTTTGAGTTGACACCTTTTGGTGTGGTTTTTTATGGCTGATGACCGATTGTTCTGAGCCTCTGAGGTTCTCCGTAACTCTCAGATAGTGGTGTTAGTATGTTACCACACACACAACCGTTGGTCCTCTGGTTATGCCAAGAACTGGATCTCTATCCCTGGCATTCCTGGCCTGCTATGTTTATATCAGGTTCCTGATTAGGAATGTTATGTTGTTCATATTGGTGGTCATGTGGTCCAACTGTAGCTTTTGCAGTGTCTGGACTCTTTGTCAGCATACCACCTTCAGGGTTAGTTATAGGCGGTCCCCACTGTCAAAGTAGGGTTAGTACCACGCTCACATCCCATGTGTCAGTGTACCTTGGCCTTGGAGGTCTTAAATTGTAAATTTCCTTCATGAATATTGTTGTAAAGGGGTGCGTTCCTATCGAACCGTGCCCTGCTTGCAGCATCAGATAGGAGGAAAGTGCGCCTCTGGCACTATAGATTGCACTATAACTTTGTTTATAGTTATAGTACAGAGTTGATAGGAACTCCAAGACATCCGTTATCCGAACAGCTTTTGCTTCCTTCTTCTGGTCTTACCTGAAGAGAGGATTCGGCGGCTGGTTTCTCCAAAGTCACCCTGATAGCGCTGTTCCCTTGCCGGCATTTGTACGGATATTCTGCCAACTGCTGTCTCTTGAGGCCATATGCATGTGCTTCAGTATGTTCATACTTTAATTCGAGATCAGTTACCTACTGATCACTCGCACTCCCCTCCACTGAGAGTGAGATTTGTAGGCAGCCCTGAAAACAGGTGCTGCCGCAGGCCCCTGAGGATACCTGCGCTGACATGGCCCCTCCAGCGGGACTAAATGAGATTCTTGCTTTGGGTCAGACTGAAACTGACCGTGAATGCTCCTCTCCTCAGAGCAGGAGACATTTTCTAGATCTCTACCCAGGGAAGCACCCAGTGGAACCTGGATGATTTGCAGAAGTATTTCTTTTGTTTTGTGCTTATTATTTATTTTATGTAAAGCACTTTGGTGTCAATGCAAGTTAACTTAGTGCTATATAAGTAAAAGTTACTTACTTCCTTTCTTCTGCTTGTCCCTGGGAATGTTTTCCCCCCCCCCCTGCTTTTGTACTCTGATTCAGAGTGGTTTCTTCCCCCTCCAATGGGGAAGACATTGGGTTGCCCCATTATGCGAGGCTCCCGGTACTGCCTGCTGCTGTAGGTCCGGGCTGACACAGCTCTCTCCTTAGAGCAGGTCATTGTTGGAGCAACTTCTCCAAAAAGTTGCTCCATGTGGGAGAGTCGTCCTCAGACGCTCTCCGTTGAGGGAGGGTATCCCTTTTCCCCCCGGACTCATCTGAGTCAACGGGTTTGTTTGACTTGCGGGTGGTTTACGCACTGCAGGACCACCGACGGAGCTCTCCTCCTGCAACAAGTCTCCTGCCGGTTCAGCTGCCGGCGCTAAATGTCGGGAAACACCGTTGCCCGCTACTGGGAAATGCTGCGGTCTTCGGCAGCCGACTTCCCCGCGGACCGTCTCCCCGACATCTGGGCCCTGAAACTACAAAAAGCTTCAAGCCCGAAAGAACGCAGGTAAGTAATTCAACTTTCCTTACCTGCCCATCCTGACGGACTGGGAGGACGCAGTGCCTCTGCCAGTCCGTCGCGCGTTGCGTTCAGGCGTAATGACGCGCACGCAGACGGACGGCCCTTCTTCACGTAGTCACTCACGTGACTCCGAAGTAAAATGGGGTTTGAAGGGTAGAAATAGATCAGCCATGATTGAATGGCGTAGACTTGATGGGCTGAATGGCCTAATTCTACTCCTATTCCTTTTGACCTCCAGTGAGTACAGGCCCAGAGCCGTCAAACGCTCGTCATAGATTAACCCACTTATCCCTGGGATTGTTGATAGACACAAAAAGCTGGTCAATAAATGATCATTGTTTCCCTTGTAAGACAATCCTCATTTGAATGCTAGTTCACACCGGGGATAGACACAAAGTGCTGTAGTTACTCAGCGGGACAGGCAGCGTCTCTGGAGAGAAGGAATGGGTGACGTTTCGTGGTTCAGTCCCGTGAACAATAGACAATAGGTGCAGGAGTAGGCCATTCGGCCCTACAAGCCAGCACCGCCATTTAATGTGATCATGGCTGATCATCCCCAATCAGTACCCCGTTCCTGCCTTCTCCCCACATCCCCTGACTCCGCTCTTTAAGAGCCCTATCTAGCTCTCTCTTGAAAGTATCCAGAGAATCGGCCTCCACCGCCCTCTGAGGCAGAGAATTCCACAGACTCACAACTCTGTGTGAAAAAGTGTTTCCTCGTCTCCGTTCTAAATGGCTGACCCCTTATTCTTAAACTGTGGCCCCTGGTTCTGGACTCCCCCAACATCGGGAACATGTTTCCTGCGTCTAGTGTGTCCAAACCCTTAATAATCTTATATGTTTCAATAAGAACCCTCTCATCGTTCTAAATTTCAGAGTATACAAGCCCAGCCGCTCCATTCTCTCAGCATATGACAATCCCGCCATCCCGGGAATTAACCTTGTAAACCTACGCTGCACCCCCTCAATAGCAAGAATGTTCTTCCTAAAATTAGGGGACCAAAACTGCACACAATACTCCAGGTGTGGTCTCACTAGGGCCTTGGACAACTGCAGAAGGACCTCCTTGCTCCTATACTCAACTCCCCTTGTTATAAAGGCCAACATGCCATTCGCTATCTTCACTGCCTGCTGTACCTGCATGCTTACTTTCATAGACTGATGTACAAGGACCCCCGGATCCCGTTGTACTTCCCCTTTTCCCAACTTGACGCCATTTAGATAGTAATCTGCTTTCCTGTTTTTGCCACCAAAGTGGATAACCTCACATTTATCCACATTAAACTGCATCTGCCATGCATCTGCCCACTCCACCCAACCTGTCCAAGTCACCTTGCATTCTCATAGCATCCTCCTCACAGTTCACACTGCCACCTAGCTTTGTGTCATCTGCAAATTTGCTAATGTTACTTTGAATCCCTTCATCCAAATCATTGATGAATATTGTAAATAATAATAATAATAATAATGGATGGGATTTATATAGCGCCTTTCTAATACTCAAGGCGCTTTACATCGCATTATTCATTCACTCCTCAGTCACACTCGGTGGTGGTAAGCTACTTCTGTAGCCACAGCTGCCCTGGGGCAGACTGATGGAAGCGTGGCTGCCAATCTGCGCCTACGGCCCCTCCGACCACCACCAATCACTCACACACATTCACACACAGGCAAAGGTGGGTGAAGTGTCTTGCCCAAGGACACAACGACAGTATGCACTCCAAGCGGGATTCGAACCGGCTACCTTCCGGTTCCCAGCCGGACACTTAGCCCATTGTGCCATCTGTCGTCCCAATAGCTGCGGTCCCAGCACCGGTCACATAGGTGGAATAAAACTCCTCTGGTCGATGGGAACTCAATGTCACTTGTTCTGCCTCCCCCCCCCACCCCGCCCACCTGCTAGACAACGTGACCGGCACGTGCCACCCGGCAGGCGGTGGCCCGGCTGTGAACGAGAGCTGCGGCACTGGCGGCCATCAGAGTGACCACCACGTCTTGTCGCTGCTGATGCTCGGACAACTGCTGCTGGGGATCGGCGGGGTCCCCATCCAACCCTTCGGCATCTCCTATGTCGACGACTACGCCAGCAACAG
>NW_022630511.1:69417-79417 GCF_010909765.2 Amblyraja radiata
TCTCATGGCGGCGTGGTGATGAGAAGGCTGAGCATTGGCCTGAGGGGATCGGCCATCATGTGCTGCCTGGCCATCTTTATCTCCATCTGCACGGCCGCACCACTGCTGTTCCTCGGCTGCAGCACCCAGCGGGTTGTCGGGGTCAACACCTTGAACGGGTAAGGTGTGGTGTACCGCCACCCTCCACCCCACGACTGTCAACCCCATTGGAACGGGCCATGGGAGGATGCTGTTAGGTCTTAGTTGGATCTTAGTTGGATCTTAGTTGGTTCTTAGTTGGTTCTTAGTTGGTTCTTAGTTGGTTCTTAGTTGGATCTTAGTTGGTTCTTAGTTGGTTCTTAATTGGGTCTTGGTTGGGTCTTAGTTGGCTCTTGGTTTGGTCTTGGGTCTTTGTTGGGTCTTAGTTATGTCTTAATTGGGTTTTAATTGGGTCTTAATTGGGTCTTAGTTTGGTCTTAGTTTAAGTTGGGGTTTTACTTGGGGTTTTAGTAGGGGTGATACAGCGCGGAAACAGGCCCTTCGGCCCACCGAGTCCGCGCCGACCAGCCAAAATCAAAAGTCAATTGTATTCATCACATGCACCCGAAGGTGCAGTGAAATGAATTTGCCAGCAGCGATACACTTAAAAAGAACACACAATACACAATAAGATTGAACACAAACATCCACCACAGCATTCTTCACTGTGGAGGAAGGCAACAAAGTTCAGCCAGTCCTCCTCCTTTGTTCACCCGTGGTCGGGGCCATGAACCCTCCGTAGTCGCCGCTACGGACGGCCCGATGTACAGGCCCTCTCGTCGGGATGATCCAAACTCCGACGTCGGGACGGTCGAACACACTCCGCGGCTTGGAGGTCCCGAATCGCCACTTTCCCACCGGAGACCGCGGCTTCAGGATGTTATAATCCGCAGGCCGGCGGTCGGAGCACTTCTTCGCCGATCCCCAGGGATGGTAAGTCCACACCCCCGCCCGCGGCTAGAAGCTCCACAGACCACAGCCCCAAGATGCCAAAGTCACCAGGCCAGCGATCAGAGCACTCCTCTCTGGCGACCCCTGACAAGGGTTCGCCCGCTCCGCGATGGAAAAGTCCATGCTGGGCCCGCTGCTGAAGCTCCGGGCCCGACTCTGGGAAAGGCCTCTCCAATCCAAGCGGTTAGGCCGCGAGGGAGGCGACGTGGAAAACGTTGCCTCTCCGTGGAGGAGGCGACCAAAAACCGTTCCCTCCCCCCCCCCCCCCACCACCCCCCGCACAAGACATACCGAGAGACACCTAAAAAAAGAGAAGAGGTCCTGAAAGAAGAATTTAGGGAGTTAGGTAGAGAGTTAAGGAGAAGGACTGCAAAGGTAACAATCTCAGGATTACTGCCTGTGCCACGCAACAATGAGAGTAGGAATGGAGCCAGGTGGAGGATAAATGAGTGGATGAGGGACTGGTGCAGTGGGTATGGATTCAAGTTTCTGGATCATTGGGACCTCTTTTGGGGAAGGTGCGACCTGTACAGAAAGGACGGGTTGCACTTGAACTCGAGGGGGACCAATATCCTGGCGGGGAGATTTGCAAAGGCCACTGGGGAGACTTTAAACTAGTATGGTTGGGGGGAGGGACTCAAATTGGGAAAGCTAGCAGACAGTGTGTGAGGCAGGAGGCTGAGAATGGTAGCACTCTGACCCAAAATGTAGGGGAGAGAGAAGAAAAAGACAATAAACAGAGAATAAGAGAGGGTGGGTTTCTTAAATGTGTATATTTTAATGCTAGGAGCATTGTAAGAAAGGTGGATGAGCTTAGAGCCTGGATTGACACCTGGAAGTATGATGTTGTGGCGATCAGTGAAACATGGTTGCAGGAGGGCTGTGATTGGAAACTAAATATTCCAGGATTTCGTTGCTTCAGGTGTGATAGAATTGGAGGGGCAAGAGGTGGAGGTGTTGCATTGCTTATCAGGGAAGATATTACAGCAGTGCTTTGGCAGGATAGATTAGAGGGCTCGTCTAGGGAGGCTATTTGGTTGGAACTGAGAAATGGGAAAGGGGTAGCAACACTTATAGGGGTGTATTATAGACCGCCAAATGGGGAGCGAGAATTGGAAGAGCAAATATGTAAGGAGATTGCAGATATTAGTAGTAAGCACAAGGTAGTGATTGTGGGAGATTTCAATTTTCCACACATAGACTGGGAAACACATTCTGTAAATGGGCTGGATGGGTTGGAGTTTGTAAAATGTGTGCAGGGATAGTTTTTTGCAGCAATACATAGAGGTACCTACTAGAGAAGGGGTGGTGCTGGACCTCCTGTTAGGAAATGAGACGGGTCAGGTGGCAGAGGTATGCGTTGGGGAACAGTTCGGGACCAGTGATCACAATACCATTAGTTTCAATATAATTATGGAGAGGGTCAGAACTGGACCTAGGGTTGAGATTTTGATTGGAGAAAGGCTAACTTTGAGGAGATGCGAAAGGATTTAAAAGGAGTAAATTGGGACAGTTTGTTTTATGGGAAAGATGTGGAAGAGAAATGGAGTACATTTAAAGGTGAAATTTTAAGAGTACAGAATCTTTATGTCCCTGTTCGGTTGAAAGGAAATAGTAAAAATCGGAAAGAGCCATGGTTTTCAAGGGAAATTGGACACGGTTCGGAAAAAGAGGGAGATCTACAATAATTATAGGCAGCATGGAGTAAATGAGGTGCTTGAGGAGTATAAAGAATGTAAAAAGAATCTTAAGAAAGAAATTAGCAAAGCTAAAAGAAGATATGAGGTTGCTTTGGCAAGTAAGGTGAAAGTAAACCCAAAGGGTTTCTACAGCTATATTAATAGCAAAAGGATAACGAGGGATAAAATTGGTCCATTAGAGAGTCAGAGTGGACAGCTATCTGCAGAGCCAAAAGAGATGGGGGAGATATTGAACAACTTATTTTCTTCGGTATTCACCAAGGAGAAGGATATTGAATTATGTGAGGTAAGGGAAACAAGTAGAGTAGCTATGGAAACTATGAGATTCAAAGAAGAGGAAGTACTGACACTTTTGAGAAAAATAAAAGTGGATAAGTCTCCAGGTCCGGACAGGATATTCCCTAGGACATTGAGGGAAGTTAGTGTAGAAATAGCCGGGGCTATGACAGAAATATTTCAAATGTCATTAGAAACGGGAATAGTGCCGGAGGATTGGCGTACTGCGCATGTTGTTCCATTGTTTAAAAAGGGGTCTAAGAGTAAACCTAGCAATTATAGACCTGTTAGTTTGACTTCAGTGGTGGGCAAATTAATGGAAATGATAGAGATAATATATATAAGCATCTGGATAAACAGGGTCTGATTAGGAACAGTCAACATGGATTTGTGCCTGGAAGGTCATGTTTGACTAATCTTCTTGAATTTTTTGAAGAGGTTACTCGGGAAATTGATGAGGGTAAAGCAGTGGATGTTGTATATATGGACTTCAGTAAGGCCTTTGACAAGGTTCCTCATGGAAGGTTGGTTAAGAAGGTTCAATGGTTGGGTATTAATGGTGGAGTAGCAAGATGGATTCAACAGTGGCTGAATGGGAGATGCCAGAGAGTAATGGTGGATGGTTGTTTGTCAGGTTGGAGGCCAGTGACTAGTGGGGTGCCTCAGGGATCTGTGTTGGGTCCACTGTTGTTTGTTATGTACATCAATGATCTGGATGATGGTGTGGTAAATTGGATTAGTAAGTATGCAGATGATACTAAGATAGGTGGGGTTGTGGATAAGGAAGTAGATTTTCAAAGTCTACAGAGAGATTTATGCCAGTTGGAAGAGTGGACTGAAAGATGGCAGATGGAGTTTAATGCTGATAAGTGTGAGGTGCTACATCTTGGCAGGACAAATCAAAATAGGACGTACATGGTAAATGGTAGCGAATTGAAGAATGCAGGTGAACAGAGGGATCTGGGAATAACTGTGCACAGTTCCCTGAAAGTGGAATCTCATGTAGATAGGGTGGTAAAGAAAGCTTTTGGTGTGCTGGCCTTTATAAATCAGAGCATTGAGTATAGAAGTTGGGATGTAATGTTAAAATTGTACAAGGCATTGGTGAGGCCAATTCTGGAGTATGGGGTACAATTTTGGTCGCCTAATTATAGGAAGGATGTCAACAAAATAGAGAGAGTACAGAGGAGATTTACTAGAATGTTGCCTGGGTTTCAGCAACTAAGTTACAGAGAAAGGTTGAACAAGTTAGGGCTTTATTATTTGGAGCGCAGAAGGTTAAGGGGGGACTTGATAGAGGTCTTTAAAATGATGAGAGGGATAGACAGAGTTGACATGGATAAGCTTTTCCCACTGAGAGTAGGGAAGATTCAAACAAGGGGACATGACTTGGGAATTAAGGGACAGAAGTTTAGGGGTAACATGAGGGGGAGCTTCTTTACTCAGAGAGTGGTGGCTGTGTGGAATGAGCTTCCAGTGAAGGTGGTGGAGGCAGGTTCCTTTTTATCATTTAAAAATAAATTGGATAGTTATATGGACGGGAAAGGAATGGAGGGTTATGGTCTGAGCGCAGGTATATGGGACTAGGGGAGAATACGTGTTCGGCACGGACTAGAAGGGTCGAGATGGCCTGTTTCCGTGCTGTAATTGTTATATGGTTATATGGTTATAAACTAACATTAGACACACCAAAAACCCCCCTAAAATTCAAGATAACGAACTCGCTGCTGGCCCCGCACACTAACACTACCCTACACACACTAGGAACAATTCTTTACATTTGCACCAAGCTAATTAACCTACAAAACCTGCACGTCTTTGGAGCATGGGTGGAAACCGAAGATCTCGGAGAAAACCCACGCAGGTCGCGGGGAGAACGTACAAACTCCGTACAGACAGCGCCCGTAATCAGGATCGAACCCGTGTCTCTGGCGCTGTGAGGAAGCAACTCTACCGCTGCGCCTCCGTGCCGCATTTGTTCACAAGTTCGAGGAATCATGACTGATTTATCTTTCCCTCTCAACCACAATTTTCTGGAATTTCTTGCGGTTGCATGCTGATGCAATGATTGATGGCGGTGCATCTGTCGCTGGAGACTTGCCAAACTTTTCTAGTGAGGTGGAGGCACTCTTGGCTGCTGCCTGAATGAAACATATAAGATTGTTAAGGGTTTGGACACGCTAGAGGCAGGAAACATGTTCCCGATGTTGGGGGAGTCCAGAACCAGGGGCCACAGTTTCAGAATAAGGGGTAAGCCATTCAGAACGGAGATGAGGAAACACTTCTTCACACAGAGAGTGGGGACGCTGTGGAATTCTCTGCCTCAGAGGGCGGTGGAGGCCGGTTCTCTGGATGCTTTCAAGAGATAGCTAGATAGGGCTCTTAAAAATAGCGGAGTCAGGGGATATGGGGAGAAGGCAGGAACGGGGTACTGATTGGGGATGACCAGCCATGATCACATTGAATGGCGGTGCTGGCTCGAAGGGCCGAATTGCCTAATCCTGCGCCTATTGCCTATTGCCTATTGGGGTGGGAGATTGCAACCTTCACATGGTCCGCCCTGTTTCGACAAATGCAATCAACCTGGCGTGCACAATCAAATAAGATCAAATAGAACAAGTTTTCCTACAACTTTAGGCTGTGCACGCCAAATGCAAGAAGAAGTATTGTCTATTGATATGGGGAGAAGGCAGGTACGGGGTACTGAGTGTGGATGATCACAGTGAATGACGGTGCTGGCTCGAAGGGCCGAATGGCCTACTCCTGCACCTATTGTCTATTGTAAACGGATGTTTAAAACCCTTTGTTTTTGCATTCTATTTGCCAGGACATTGGATGTCAGGCAGAGCTGCAATCAAGGCTGTTCGTGTGGCGATCATGTCTACAACCCTGTCTGTGCCCCCGATGACATTGAGTTCATCTCTCCCTGCCATGCAGGTTGTCACAATGTGGACTTCAACACTCAGGGAAAGGTCATGGTGAGTCAAGATGGGTTTAGCTTCATTCAATGAATTGATGAATGAATGAATTGATGAATGAATGAATTGATCGATGAATGAATTGATCGATGAATGAATTGATCGATGAATGAATTGATCGATGAATGAATTGATCGATGAATGAATTGATCGATGAATGAATTTGATGAATTAATTGATCGATGAATGAATTGATCGTTGAATTCATTGATTGATGAATTGAAGAATTTAGAAGGATGAGAGGCAGATCTTATTGAAACATAAAAGATCCTTCAGGGATTGGACACGCTAGAGACAGGAAACATGTTCCCGATGTTGAGGGAGTCCAGAACCAGGGACCACAGTTTAAGAATCGGGTAAGCCATTTAGAACGGAGATGAGGAAAAAGCTTTTCACCCAGAGGGTTGTGAATCTGTGGAATTCTCTGCCTCAGAAGGCAGTGGAGGCCAATTCTCTGGATGCTTTCAAGAGAGAACTAGATAGGGCTCTTAAAGATAGCGGAGTTAAGGGATACGGGGAGAAGGCGGGAACGGGGTACTGATAGTGGATGATCAGCCTAGTTTACAGTGAATGGCTCGAAGGGCCGAATGGCCTACTCCTGCACCGATTGTCTATTTTCTATTGAATGAATTACAGTAATTAATGATGAATGAATGTTTAGTTTAGTTTAGAGATACAGCGCAGAAACAGGCCCTTCGGCCCACCGGGTCCGCGCCGACAAGCGATCACCCCGCACACTAACACTGCCCTACACCCACTAGGGACAATTTACATTTACACCAAGCCAATTAACCTACAAACCTGCACGTCTTTGGAGTGTGGGAGGTAACGGAAGATCTCAGAGAAAACCCACGCAGGTCACGGGGAGAACGTGCAAACTCCGTACAGACAGCACCCGTAGTCGGGATCGAACCCGGGTCTCCGGTGCTGCAAGCGCTGTAAAGCAGCAACTCTACCGCTGCGCCACCGTGCTGCCTGTCAATAAATGAAGGATAAGCCAGTCCTGACCAAAGATCCTATAGCGAGCAAGATAGATCACTCGACGGAAAAGACGTAGTACGGTCACGGGCAGATTCACGGGTAATTTACGGCCCCATTTCCGTAACCTGCTTCCGTCTCCGCACCAAAGATCCCGCCAGAGCGGAGCAAAGATAACTAGCGCGGAGACGGAAGCCGGTTACAGAAACATCCTCGTAAAAATAAAAGTTATTTGGGAAAAATCTTCTCCTCATCTTCAGAATTGTAATTTATTAACACAAACTGTTCCCCCGCAACGTTGATTACACTGCGAGTCGGGTCGGGTCCGGTTACTGAAATGGATGAAAAAAAGGCCCACGTTCCGCTCCGTTGCGTACTACACGTCAGCCCATTGCATTTAGCAGGAGTGGTCTATCTTGCTCCGCTATAGGTTCTTTGGCCCAGACCATCACACAAACCATCTACACCTAACGCTGCCTCGGCAAGGCCAGCAGCATAATCAAGGACCAGTCTCACCCCCGGCCACTCCCTCTTCTCCCCTCTCCCATCGGGCAAGAGGTACAGAAGTGTGTAAACGCACACCTCCAGATTCAGGGACAGTTTCTTCCCAGCTGTTATCAGGAAACTCACCAACTAGAGAGCGGTCCTGAACTCCCATCTACCACATTGGTGACCCTCGGACTATCCTTGATCGGACTTTACCTTGCACTAAACGTTATTCCCTTACCATGTATCTGTACACTGTGGACGGCTCGATTGTAATCATGTGTTGTCTTTCTGCTGACTGGTAAGCGCGCAACAAAAGCTTTTCACTGTACCTCGGTACACGTGACAATAAACTAGACAAGACTGAGATACAGAGCAGTGTGGAAACAGGCCCTTCGGCCCACCGGGACCGCTCCGACCAGCGATCCCCGCTCATTAGCACCATCCTGACTAGGGACCATTTTTATAATTTTATACCAAGCCAATTACAAATTTGTACGTCTTTGGAGTGTGGGAGCAAACCGAAGCTCTCGGAGAAAATGCAACGGAAGCTTCTCACTGCACCTTGGTACACGTGACAATAAGTAAGTAAGTAAGTACGTTTATTGGCCAAGTATTCATATACAAGGAATTTGCCTTGGTGCTCCGCTCACAAGTAACAACATGACATACAGTGACAGTTACGAATGACTCAGAAAACACTAAACATTAATAATAATAAAACATTAATGATAAAACACCATTGATCAAGCATGTGAACCAACAAAATACCAGATCAAAGGGAGGCTACAGATTTTTGGCTGTTGAGTAGAGCAACTACTCGTGGATAAAAACTGTTTTTATGTCCGGCTGTGGCAGCTTTGACAGTCCGGAGTCGCCTTCCAGAGGGAAGTGATTCAAAGAGTTTGTGGCCAGGGTGAGAGGGGTCAGAGATGATCTTGCCCGCTCGCTTCCTGGCCCTTGCAGTGTACAGTTCATCAATGGAGGGAAGGTTGCAGCCAATTCTCAGCTGATCGGACGATTCGCTGCAGCCTCCAGGTGTCGTGCTTGGTGGCTGAGCCAAACCAGACCATGATGGAGAAGGTGAGAACAGACTCTACGATGGCCGTATAGAATTGGACCATCATTACCTGTGGCAGATTGTGCTTCCTCGGCTGCCGTAGGAAGTACATCCTCTGTTGTGTCTTTTTGACTGTGGAGTCAAGGAGACTGGATAGTGAGACCACACCTGGCGTATTGTGTGCAGTTTTGGTCCCCTAATTTGAGGAAGGTACAAGGTTAATTCCCGGGATGGCGGGACTGTCATATGCTGAGATAATGGAGCAGCTGGGCTTGTACACTCTGGAGTTTAGAAGGATGAGAGGGGATCTCATTGAAACATATAGATTGTTAAGGGCTTGGACACACTAGAGGCAGGAAACATGTTCCTAATGTTGGGGTAGTCCAGAACCAGGGGCCACACAGTTTAAGAATAAGGGGTAAGCCATTTAGAACGGAGACCAGGTAACACTTTTTCTCACAGAGAGTGGTGAGTGTGGAATTCTCTGCCTCAGAGGGCGGTGGAGGCCGGTTCTCCGGATACTTTTCAAGAGAGAGCTAGATAGGGCTCTTAAAGATAGCGGAGTCAGGGGATATGGGGAGAAGGCAGGAACGTGGTACTGATTGGGGATGATCAGCCATGATCACATTGAATGGCGGTGCTGGCTCGAAGGGCCGAATGGCCTACTCCTGCACCTAGTGTCTATTGTCTAAACCAGGCTAGACTAGATGGTGGTGTGGCGGTTGAGTTGCCTAGACTGGTGAGGGTTGCTGGGGATGTGACCAAATTCCTAAGCCTTCTACTGAGGGGAGAGGCAGCGTTCTTTGCTGTGTTCGTTGAGGACTGTAAACAGGTTGGTGAGCGAGTTTGTACTTGCTTCCACCCTGCTTACATCTCTCTGTTTCATCTCTGGCTCACTTGCGTAATTCCACCTTCTCATCGATTCGGAACACAAGACAACTATTCCCACATAAGTCTGTACATGATTCAGCCACTCAATATACGAAACTGATGCGCCACAATGGCTGTGAACTATTTCTGCATTCTGTTCCTTCCTTCGCTCCACCCATTCGAGTCATCGAGTCACGCACACAGGCCCGACTCGCCAACGCCCACCAGCAGGACCCCATCTGGTTAACGGAGGTTAACCAGATGGAGGTCAAGCAACCTTCCCTCCATTGACGAACTGTACACTGCAAGGGCCAGGAAGCGAGCGGGCAAGATCATCTCTGACCCCTCTCACCCTGGCCTGGCCACAAACTCTTTGAATCACTTCCCTCTGGAAGGCGACACCGGACTGTCAAAGCTGCCACAGCCAGACATGAAAACAGTATTTTATCCACGAGTAGTTGCTCTACTCAACAACCAAACATCTGTAGCCTCCCTTTGCTCTGGTATTTTATTTAATTCTCATGTTTAATCGATAATGTTTTATTATTAATGTTTAATGTTTTATGTGTCATTCCTGACTGTCACTGTATGTCACTTGTGGGCGGAGCACCAATGCAAATTCCTTGTATGTGAATACTTGGCCAATAAACTTATTCATTCATCTACACTAGTCACACCTGCCT